>NC_048581.1:895000-907500 GCF_013265735.2 Oncorhynchus mykiss | reverse complement strand
TGTATAGAGCCAAGTTATCGTTACTCATTGTGTATAGAGCCAAGTTATCAATACTCATTGTGTATAGAGCCAAGTTATCGTTACTCATTGTGTATAGAGCCAAGTTATCGTTACTCAGTGTGTATAGAGCCAAGTTATCATTACTCAGTGTGTATAGAGCCAAGTTATCATTACTCATTGTGTATAGAGCCAAGTTATCATTACTCAGTGTGTATAGAGCCAAGTTATCATTACTCATTGTGTATAGAGCCAAGTTATCGTTACTCATTGTGTATAGAGCCAAGTTATCATTACTCATTGTGTATAGAGCCAAGTTATCATTACTCATTGTGTAAAGAGCCAAGTTATGTCACGTTCTGACCTCTATTTCCGTTGTTTTTGTATTTATTTAGTATGGTCAGGGCGTGAGTTGGGTGGGTAGTCTATGTTTGTTTTTCTATGTTTTGGTCTAGTTCTATGTTCGGCCTGATATGGTTCTCAGTCAGAGGCAGGTGTTCGTCATTGTCTCTGATTGGGAACCATATTTAGGTAGCCTGGGTTTCACTGTGGGTTTGTGGGTGATTGTTCCTGTCTTTGTGTAGTGTTCACCAGATAGGCTGTATTAGGTTTCACGTTCCGTTTGTTGTTTTCGTATTCATTTAGTTATTTCATGTATCGTCTATTATTGATTAAAGAGCTCTAGGGGCGCTATTTCATTTTTGGATAAAAAACGTTCCCGTTTTAAGCGCGATATTTTGTCACGAAAAGATGCTCGACTATGCATATTCTTGACAGTTTTGGAAAGAAAACACTCTGAAGTTTCAGAATCTGCAAAGATTTTGTCTGTAAGTGCCCCAGAACTCATTCTACAGGCGAAACCAAGATGATGCATCACCCAGGAATTAGCAGAATTTCTGAAGCTCTGTTTTCCATTCTCTCCTTATATGGCTGTGATTGCGCAAGGAATGAGCCTACACTTTCTGTCGTTCGCCCAAGGTCTTAGCAGCATTGTGACGTATTTGTAGGCATATCATTGGAAGATTGGCCATAAGAGACTACATTTTCCAGAGGTCCGCCCGGTGTCCTTTGTCTAAATTTGTGCGTAATCTTCAGGTGCAGGCATTTTCTCCTGGGATTCAGGAGAGAAAGCATGTTTCCAAGAACGATGTATCAATGAAGAGATATGTGAAAAACACCTTGAGGATTGATTCTAAACAACGTTTGCCATGTTTTCAGTCGATATTATGGAGTTAATTTGGAAAAAAGTTTGCGTTTTGAGGACTGAATTTATGGATTTTTTTTGGTAGCCAAATGTGATGTATAAAACGGAGCTATTTCTAATACACAAGGAATCTTTTTGGAAAAACTGAGCATCTGCTATCTAACTGAGAGTATCCTCATTGAAAACATCAGAAGTTCTTCAAAGGTAAATGATTTTATTTGAAGGCTTTTATGTTTTTGTTAATGTTGCGTGCTGGATGCTAACGCTAATGCTAACGCTAAATGCTAACGCGAAATGCTAACTCTAGCTAGCTACTTTTACACAAATGATTGTTTTCCTATGGTTGAGAAGCATATTTTGAAAATCTGAGATGACAGTGTTGTTTACAAAAGGCTAAGCTTGAGAGATGGCATATTTATTTCATTTCATTTGCGATTTTCATAAATAGTTAACGTTGTGTTATGCTAATGAGCTTGCTGATAGATTTACACAATCCTGGATACAGGGGTTTTTTCATAGCTAAACGTGACGCAGAAAACGGAGCGATTTGTCCTAAACAAATAATCTTTCAGGAAAAACTGAACATTTGCTATCTGAGAGTCTCCTCATTGAAAACATCTGAAGTTCTTCAAAGGTAAATGATTTTTTTGAATGCTTTTCTGTTTTTTTGTGTAAATGTTGCCAGCTGAATGCTAATGCTAAATGCTACGTTAGCCATCAATACTGTTACACAAATGCTTGTTTTGCAATGGTTGAGAAGCATATTTTGAAAATCTGAGATGACAGTGTTGTTAACAAAAGGCTAAGCTTGAGAGCTAGCATATTTATTTCATTTCATTTGCGATTTTCATGAATAGTTAACGTTGCGTTATGGTAATGAGCTTGAGTCTGTATTCACGAACCCGGATCCGGGATGGGGAGATCAGAAAGGTTAAAGAACATGAGTAATCACCACGCTGCATTTCGGTCCTCTCTCTCAACAAACGAAGAACGCCGTTACAGAATCACCCACCACACCCGGACCGAGCAGCGTGTTAACAGGCAGCAGCGAAGGGAGGACGTTATGGACAGCAATGGCATGGAGTATACTAGTTGGGAGGACGAATTAGACGGTAAAGGACCTTGGGCTCAGCCAGGAGAATATCGCCGCCCCAAGGAAGAACGGGAGGCGGCGAAAGCGGAGAGGCGCTGGTATGAGGAGGCAGCGCGGCGTCGTGGATGGAAGCCCGGGAGTCAGCCCCAAAAATTTCTTGGGGGGGGGCTAACAGGGAGTATGGCTAGGCCAGGTAGGAGACCTGCGCAAACTCCCTGTGGTTACCGGGGGGCTAGAGAGACCGGGCAGGCACCGTGTTATGCTGTGGAGCGCACGGTGTCCCCAGTGCGGGTGCACAGCCCGGTGCGGTACATTCCAGCTCCGCGTATCGGCCGGGCTAGAGTGGGCATCGAGCCAAGTGCCATGAAGCCGGCTCTACGCATCTGGTCTCCAGTGCGTCTCCTTGGGCCGGCTTACATGGCACCAGCCTTGCGCACGGTGTCCCCGGTTCGCCTGCATAGCCCAGTGCGGGCTATTCCACCTCGCCGCACTGGCAGGGCGACCGGGACCATTCAACCGGGTAAGGTTGGGCAGGCTCGGTGCTCAAGAGCTCCAGTGCGCCTGCACGGCCCGGTCTATCCGTCACCACCTCCACACCCCAGCCCTCCGGTGGCAGCTCCCCGTACCAGGCTGTCTCTCCGGCCCATCCGTCCAGAGCCTTCCTCTTGTCCGGCGCCTCTGCCGGAGCCTTCCTCTTGTCCGGCGCCTCTGCCGGAGCCTCCCGCCTGTCCGGCGCCTCTGCCGGAGCCTCCCGCCTGTCCGGCGCCTCTGACGGAGCCTCCCGCCTGTCCGGCGCTGCTGCCGGAGCCTCCCGCCTGTCCGGCGCCTCTGCCGGAGCCTCCCGCCTGTCCGGCGCCTCTGCCGGAGCCTCCCGCCTGTCCGGCGCCTCTGCCGGAGCCTCCCGTCTGCCCAGCGCCGCCAGTGCCGCCCGTCTGCCCAGCGCCGCCAGTGCCGCCCGTCTGCCCAGCGCCGCCAGTGCCGCCCGTCTGCCCAGCGCCGCCAGTGCCGCCCGTCTGCCCAGCGCCGCCAGTGCCGCCCGTCTGCCCAGCGCCGCCAGTGCCGCCCGTCTGCCCAGCGCCGCCAGTGCCGCCCGTCTGCCAGGAGCCGCCAGTGCCGCCCGTCTGCCAGGAGCCGCCAGTGCCGCCCGTCTGCCAGGGGCCGCCAGTGCCGCCCGTCAGCCAGGGGCCGCCAGTGCCGCCAGTCAGCCAGGGGCCGCCAGTGCCGCCCGTCAGCCAGGGGCCGCCAGTGCCGCCCGTCAGCCAGGGGCCGCCAGTGCCGCCCGTCAGCCAGGGGCCGCCAGTGCCGCCCGTCAGCCAGGGGCCGCCAGTGCCGCCCGTCAGCCAGGGGCCGCCAGTGCCGCCAGTCAACCAGGGGCCGCCAGTGCCGCCAGTCAGCCAGGGGCCGCCAGTGCCGCCAGTCAGCCAGGGGCCGCTAGAGCCCCTCCGCCCGGAGCAGCTGCCCCTCTGTCCCGAGCAGCTGTCCCTCTGTCCCGAGCAGCTGTCCCTCTGTCCCGAGCAGCTGTCCCTCTGTCCCGAGCAGCTGTCCCTCTGTCCCGAGCAGCTGTCCCTCTGTCCCGAGCAGCTGCTTCACCTCTGTCCCGAGCTGCCCCCCTGTCCCAAGCAGCCCCTCTGTCCCGAGCTGCTGCCGCCCCTCTGTCCCGAGCAGCTGCCGTCCCTCTGTCCCGAGCAGCTGCCGTCCCTCTGTCCCGAGCAGCTGCCGTCCCTCTGTCCCGGGCAGCTGCCCCTCTGTCCCGAGCAGCTGCCCCTCTGTCCCGAGCAGCTGCCCCTCTGTCCCAAGCAGCCCCTCTGTCCAGTGGGGTCATTGAGAGGGGTGGGCAGGGTGAGTAAGCCACGGAGGCGGACAATAAGGCGGACTAGGACAATGGCGAAGTGGGGTCCGCGTCCCGCGCCAGAGCCGCCACCGCGGACAGACGCCCACCCAGACCCTCCCCTATAGGTCAAGGTTTTGCGGCCGGAGTCCGCACCTTTGGGGGGGGGTACTGTCACGTTCTGACCTCTATTTCCGTTGTTTTTGTATTTATTTAGTATGGTCAGGGCGTGAGTTGGGTGGGTAGTCTATGTTTGTTTTTCTATGTTTTGGTCTAGTTCTATGTTCGGCCTGATATGGTTCTCAATCAGAGGCAGGTGTTCGTCATTGTCTCTGATTGGGAACCATATTTAGGTAGCCTGGGTTTCACTGTGGGTTTGTGGGTGATTGTTCCTGTCTTTGTGTAGTGTTCACCAGATAGGCTGTATTAGGTTTCACGTTCCGTTTGTTGTTTTCGTATTCATTTAGTTATTTCATGTATCGTCTATTATTGATTAAAGAACATGAGTAATCACCACGCTGCATTTCGGTCCTCTCTCTCAACAAACGAAGAACGCCGTTACAAGTTATCAATACTCATTGTGTATAGAGCCAAGTTATTGTTACTCATTGTGTATATATCCAAGTTATCAATACTCATTGTGTATAGAGCCAAGTTATCGTTACTCATTGTGTATATATCCAAGTTATCATTACTCAGTGTGTATATAGCCAAGTTATCATTACTCATTGTGTATATATCCAAGTTATCGTTACTCATTGTGTATAGAGCCAAGCTATCGTTACTCATTGTGTATAGAGCCAAGTTTTCGTTACTCATTGTGTATAGAGCCAAGTTATCGTTCCTCATTGTGTATAGAGCCAAGTTATCATTACTCATTGTGTATAGAGCCAAGTTATCATTACTCATTGTGTATAGAGCCAAGTTATCATTACTCAGTGTGTATAGAGCCAAGTTATCGTTACTCAGTGTGTATAGAGCCAAGTTATCGTTACTCATTGTGTATAGAGCCAAGTTATCGTTACTCATTGTGTATATATCCAAGTTATCATTACTCAGTGTGTATAGAGCCAAGTTATCGTTACTCAGTGTGTATATATCCAAGTTATCGTTACTCATTGTGTATAGAGCCAAGCTATCGTTACTCATTGTGTATAGAGCCAAGTTTTCGTTACTCATTGTGTATAGAGCCAAGTTATCGTTCCTCATTGTGTATAGAGCCAAGTTATCATTACTCATTGTGTATAGAGCCAAGTTATCATTACTCATTGTGTATAGAGCCAAGTTATCATTACTCAGTGTGTATAGAGCCAAGTTATCGTTACTCAGTGTGTATAGAGCCAAGTTATCGTTACTCATTGTGTATAGAGCCAAGTTATCGTTACTCAGTGTGTATAGAGCCAAGTTATCAATACTCATTGTGTATAGAGCCAAGTTATCGTTACTCTGTGTGTATAGAGCCAAGTTATCGTTACTCATCGTGTATAGAGCCAAGTTATCGTTATTCAGTGTGTATAGAGCCAAGTTATCGTTACTCATTGTGTTTAAATTATTAGTGACATTATTCTTCTATTATTTCTCTCTGAATTGTTGGGACGGGCCTGTAAACATTTCACTGTTAGTCTAGACCTGTTGTTTATGAAGCATGAGACAAATAACATTAGATTTGATCTAAAATAGAGAGAAAGATTGAAATGGAGAGAGAGAGAAAGAGAGAGAGACAGTGAAACAGAGAGAGAGACAGTGAAACAGAGAGAGAGACTGAAACAGAGAGAGAGACAGTGAAACAGAGAGAGAGACAGTGAAACAGAGAGAGAGACAGTGAAACAGAGAGAGAGACAGGGAAACAGAGAGAGAGAGAGACATTGAAACAGAGAGACAGTGAAACAGAGAGAGAGACAGTGAAACAGAGAGAGAGACAGTGAAACAGAGAGACAGTGAAACAGAGAGACAGTGAAACAGAGAGAGAGACAGTGAAACAGAGAGACAGTGAAACAGAGAGACAGTGAAGCAGAGAGACAGTGAAACAGAGAGACAGTGAAACAGAGAGACAGTGAAACAGAGAGAGAGACAGTGAAACAGAGAGAGAGACAGTGAAACAGAGAGAGAGAGAAGGTGAAACAGAGAGACAGTGAAACAGAGAGAGAGACAGTGAAACAGAGAGACAGTGAAACAGAGATACAGTGAAACAGAGAGACAGTGAAACAGAGAGAGAGAGAGACAGTGAAACAGAGAGACAGTGAAACAGAGAGAGAGAGACAGTGAAACAGAGAGAGAGAGACAGTGAAACAGAGAGACAGTGAAACAGAGAGACAGTGAAACAGAGAGAGAGAGAGTGAAACAGAGAGAGAGAGACAGTGAAACAGAGAGAGAGAGACAGTGACACAGAGAGAGAGATAGTGAAACAGAGAGACAGTGAAACAGAGAGATAGTGAAACAGAGAGAGAGACAGTGAAACAGAGAGAGAGACAGTGAAACAGAGGGAGACAGTGAAACAGAGAGACAGTGAAACAGAGAGAGAGACAGTGAAACAGAGAGAGAGAGACAGTGACACAGAGAGAGAGATAGTGAAACAGAGAGACAGTGAAACAGAGAGAGAGAGACAGTGAAACAGAGAGACAGTGAAACAGAGAGAGACAGTGAAACAGAGAGAGAGAGACAGTGAAACAGAGAGAGAGAGAAAGTGAAACAGAGAGAGAGAAACAGTGAAACAGAGAGACAGTTAAATAGAGAGAGAGACAGTGAAACAGAGAGAGAGACAGTGAAACAGAGAGAGAGAGAGACAGTGAAACAGAGAGAGAGACAGTGAAACAGAGAGAGAGAGAAAGTGAAACAGAGAGAGAGAAACAGTGAAACAGAGAGAGAGAAACAGTGAAACAGAGAGACAGTTAAACAGAGAGAGAGACAGTGAAACAGAGAGAGAGACAGTGAAACAGAGAGAGAGAGACAGTGAAACAGAGAGAGAGACAGTGAAACAGAGAGAGAGACAGTGAAACAGAGAGAGAGAGACAGTGAAACAGAGAGAGAGACAGTGAAACAGAGAGAGAGAGACAGTGAAACAGAGAGAGAGACAGTGAAACAGAGAGAGACAGTGAAACAGAGAGACAGTGAAACAGAGAGAGAGAGAGACAGTGAAACAGAGAGAGAGACAGTGAAACAGAGAGAGAGACAGTGAAACAGAGAGAGAGACAGTGGAACAGAGAGACAGTGAAACAGCGAGAGAGACAGTGAAACAGAGAGAGAGAGAGACAGTGACACACAGAGAGAGAGATAGTGAAACAGAGAGAGAGAGACAGTGAAACAGAGAGACAGTGAAACAGAGAGACAGTGAAACAGAGAGACAGTGAAACAGAGCGACAGTGAAACAGAGAGACAGTGAAACAGAGAGAGAGACAGTGAAACAGAGAGAGAGACAGTGAAACAGAGAGAGAGAATGTGAAACAGAGAGACAGTGAAACAGAGAGAGAGACAGTGAAACAGAGAGACAGTGAAACAGAGATACAGTGAAACAGAGAGACAGTGAAACAGAGAGAGAGACAGTGAAACAGAGAGACAGTGAAACAGAGAGACAGTGAAACAGAGAGAGAGAGAGACAGTGAAACAGAGAGACAGTGAAACAGAGAGAGAGAGACAGTGAAACAGAGAGACAGTGAAACAGAGAGAGAGAGACAGTGAAACAGAGAGACAGTGAAACAGAGAGACAGTGAAACAGAGAGAGAGAGAGTGAAACAGAGAGAGAGAGACAGTGAAACAGAGAGAGAGAGACAGTGACACAGAGAGAGAGATAGTGAAACAGAGAGACAGTGAAACAGAGAGATAGTGAAACAGAGAGAGAGACAGTGAAACAGAGAGAGAGACAGTGAAACAGAGAGAGAGAGACAGTGACACAGAGAGAGAGATAGTGAAACAGAGAGACAGTGAAACAGAGAGAGAGAGACAGTGAAACAGAGAGACAGTGAAACAGAGAGAGACAGTGAAACAGAGAGAGAGAGACAGTGAAACAGAGAGAGAGAGAAAGTGAAACAGAGAGAGAGAAACAGTGAAACAGAGAGACAGTTAAACAGAGAGAGAGACAGTGAAACAGAGAGAGAGACAGTGAAACAGAGAGAGAGAGAGACAGTGAAACAGAGAGAGAGACAGTGAAACAGAGAGAGAGAGAAAGTGAAACAGAGAGAGAGAAACAGTGAAACAGAGAGAGAGAAACAGTGAAACAGAGAGACAGTTAAACAGAGAGTTAGACAGTGAAACAGAGAGAGAGACAGTGAAACAGAGAGAGAGAGACAGTGAAACAGAGAGAGAGACAGTGAAACAGAGAGAGAGACAGTGAAACAGAGAGAGAGAGACAGTGAAACAGAGAGAGAGACAGTGAAACAGAGAGACAGTGAAACAGAGAGAGAGAGACAGTGAAACAGAGAGAGAGACAGTGAAACAGAGAGAGACAGTGAAACAGAGAGACAGTGAAACAGAGAGAGAGAGAGACAGTGAAACAGAGAGAGAGACAGTGAAACAGAGAGAGAGACAGTGAAACAGAGAGAGAGACAGTGGAACAGAGAGAGAGATAGTGAAACAGAGAGAGAGAGACAGTGAAACAGAGAGACAGTGAAACAGCGAGAGAGACAGTGAAACAGAGAGAGAGAGAGACAGTGACACAGAGAGAGAGATAGTGAAACAGAGAGAGAGAGACAGTGAAACAGAGAGACAGTGAAACAGAGAGAAGACAGTGAAACAGAGAGAGAGACAGTGAAACAGAGAGAGATACGCAGTGAAACAGAGAGAGAGACAGTGAAACAGAGAGAGAGACAGTGCTGTGTGTTGCTGTGTGTTGTTGTGTGTTGCTGTGTGTTGCTGTGTGTTGCCTAAACACCATTTCTTCTTCTTCTCCTCAGCTTCATCTAGATGTTGTTCCACATCACATACATCTTTAGACTGTGTGTGTTTGCAGGTGTAAATCCTCTGTGTACTGACCTTGTTTACTGTGAATATAATGTAGTGAATAGATCAGGAGAGAGAGAGAGAGCTAGAGAACAAGGGAGGGAGAGAGAGAGAGAGCTAGAGAACAAGGGAGGGAGAGAGAGATAGCTAGAGAACAAGGGAGGGAGAGAGCTAGAGAACAAGGGAGGGAGAGAGAGAGCTAGAGAACAAGGGAGGGAGAGAGATAGATAGAGAACAAGTGAGGGAGAGAAAGAGAGCTAGAGAACAATGGAGAGAGAGAAAGAGAGCTAGAGAACAAGGGAGGGAGAGAGAGATAGCTAGAGAACAAGGGAGGGAGAGAGCTAGAGAACAAGGGAGGGAGAGAGAGAGAGCTAGAGAACAATGGAGGGAGAGAAAGAGAGCTAGAGAACAAGGGAGGGTGAGAGATAGCTAGAGAACAAGGGAGGGAGAGAGAGAGCTAGAAAACAAGGGAGGGAGAGAGAGAGAGCTAGAGAACAAGGGAGGGAGATAGAGATAGCTAGAGAACAAGGGAGGGAGAGAGAGATAGAGAACAAGGAAGGGAGAGAGAGAGAGAGTTAGAGAACAAGGGAGGGAGAGAGCTAGAGAACAAGGGAGGGAGATAGAGAGCTAGAGAACAAGGAAGGAAGAGAGAGAGAGCTAGAGGACAAGGGAGAGAGAGCTATAGAACAAGGGAGGGAGAGATAGAGAACTAGAGAACAAGGAAGGAAGGGCGAGCGAGCTAGAGGACAAGGGAGGGAAAGAGATAGAGAGCTAGAGAACAAGGGAGGGAGGGAGATAGAGAACAAGGGAGGGAAAGAGATAGAGAGCTAGAGAACAAGGGAGGGAGGGAGATAGAGAACAAGGAAGGAAGAGAGAGCGAGCTAGGGGACAAGGGAGAGAGGGAGAGAGAGCTAGAGAACAAGGGAGGGAGAGAGATAGAGAACGAGAGAACAAGGAAGGAAGAGAGAGCGAGCTAGGGGACAAGAGAGAGAGGGAGAGAGAGCTAGAGAACAAGGGAGGGAGAGAGAACTAGAGAACACGGGAGGGAGAGAGAGAGAGAGCTAGAGAACCAGGGGGGAGAGAGAGAGAGAGATAGAGAACAAGGGAGGGAGAGAGAGAGGGAGCTAGAGAACAAGGGAGAGAGAGAGAGAGCTAGAGAACAAGAGAGGGAGAGAGAATAGTTGGAGTGAAGGATGAGAGAAAATGAAAGAAAGAGCGTGCATAGATTATCTCATCTATCCCCTCTCCTCTCCTCCCTCTCCCCCTCCTCTCCCTTTCACCCTCTCCACACCTCTCCTCTCCTTCCTCTCCCCCTCTCTTTCATGCCCTATTTCTCCAATCCCCTCTAGAACACTGCAGCAGCAGCCCACAGTAAAAAACAAACACACTACCCTCTCAAAAACACTTTACTGGTACCTCCCTCCATCCCGCTTCTCCTTACTCCTCCCCCTCTCCTCCACTTATCCTCCATTCCAACCCTCCACAATCCCCTTCTTCCTCTTCTTGTCTACAATCCCCCTCTTCCTATTTAGAATCCCCTTCTTCCTCTTCCTGTCTACAATCCCCCTCTTCCTATTTACAATCCCCTTCTTCCGCTTCCTGTCTACAATCCCCCTCTTCCTATTTACAATCCCCTTCCTCCTCTTCCTATCTACAATCCCCTTCTTCCTCTTCCTGTCTACAATCCCTTCTTCCTCTTCCTGTCTACAATCCCTTCTTCCTCTTCCTGTCTACAATCCCCTTCTTCCTGTCTACAATCCCCTTCTTCCTCTTCCAAAACACGTTCTCCCTCTGAAACTAATAATCAACTCTACTTTAGTTCTCTAGGATAGGAACATATTTACATTGAACTACATTATATGGGAGGGAGGGAGAGAGGGAGGGAGGGAGAGAGAGAGAGGGGGCGAGAGAGAGAGAGAGCGAGAGAGCGAGAGAGAGAGAGCGAGAGAGCAAGAGAGAGAGAGAGAGAGAGAGAGAGAGAGAGAGAGAGAGAGGGAGGGAGAGAGAGCGAGAGAGAGAGAGAGAGAGAGAGGGGGAGGGAGAGAGGGGGCGAGAGAGAGAGAGAGAGAGAGCGAGAGAGAGAGAGAGAGAGAGAGAGAGAGAGAGAGAGAGCGAGAGAGCGAGAGAGAGACAGAGAGAGAGAGAGAGAGAGAGAGAGAGAGAGAGAGGTGGTAATGTCTGTATAACAGTAGATTGCTGAAGCAGTGTTAATGATTAAATATTGATTGTTAAATGAATAGAGTCATCAGCTTATTTTCACAAACACAGAGTGGATTTAATTATTAAAGATGTAATTTATTTGCAACATTTCTTAATTAAAAAATATTTTGGGGGACTGTGATTGAATGTGTTAGTTTGTTAATTAGTGTGCAAGTGTTTAAATAGAGTTTACACCATAGCACACACACACACACACACACAAACGCAGGAATGCATGAACGCACAATAGCACATCCACACAGTGTGAAGATAGGAATTATTGTTAAAATGGAGAGGAGAGGAGAGGAGAGGAGAGGAGAGGAGAGGAGAGGAGAGGAGAGAGGAGAGGAGAGGAGAGGAGAGGAGAGGAGAGGAGAGGAGAGGAGAGGAGAGGAGAGGAGAGGAGAGGAGAGGAGAGGAGAGGAGAGGAGAAGTATAGGAGAGGAGAGAAGAGAAGTAGAGGAGAGGAGAAATATAGGAGAGAGGAGAGGAGAAGTGTAGGAGAGGGTAGGGGAGAGGAGAGGAAAGGAGAAATATAGGAGAGAGGAGAGGAATGGAGAAGTATAGGAGATGCGAGGAGATGACATGAGATGAGAAGTAGAGGAGAGGAGAAGAAGAGGTAGAGGAAAGGAGAGAGGAGAGGAGAAGAGAGGAGTGGAGAGGAGAAGTATAGGAAATGCGAGGAGAGAGGAGATGACATGAGATGATACGTAGAGGAGAGGAAGAGGCAGAGGAAAGGAGAGAGGAGAGAAGAAGAGAATGGTATTTTCATAATCAGACACAAAAAAAATTCTCTCTGATGCTGTCTGCTTCTTTCTTTTCTTTTCTTTTATACCTCTTTCTCTCTCTGTCTCGCTCACTCTTTTCTCTCGTCCGTTCTCTTTCTCTCTGTCTCTCTCTCGCTCTTTCTGTCTCTCACACTCTTTCTGTCTCGTCCGTTCTCTTTCTCTCTCTGTCTCTCTCTCGCTCTTTCTGTCTCTCTCACTCTTTTCTCTCGTCCGTTCTCTTTCTCTCTCTGTCTCTCTCTCGCTCTTTCTGTCTCGCTCACTCTTTTCTCTCGTCCGTTCTCTTTCTCTCTCTGTCTCTCTCTCGCTCTTTCTGTCTCGCTCACTCTTTTCTCTCGTCCGTTCTCTTTCTCTCTCTGTCTCTCTCTCGCTCTTTCTGTCTCGCTCACTCTTTTCTCTCGTCCGTTCTCTTTCTCTCTCTGTCTCTCTCTCGCTCTTTCTGTCTCTCACACTCTTTCTGTC
>NC_048581.1:847500-890000 GCF_013265735.2 Oncorhynchus mykiss | reverse complement strand
AGCTTGTTCTTGACTCCTACATGAATGTATTGATGTTCTAGAGATTGTTCTTGACTCCTGCATGAATGTGTTGATGTTCTAGAGATTGTTATTGACTCCTACATGAATGTATTGATGTTCTAGAGATTGTTCTTGACTCCTGCATGAATGTGTTGATGTTCTAGAGATTGTTCTTGACTCCTACATCTGCACTAAAATGCCCCTGGACACACTTCCTGGTTCCAACCCAACGATGGCAATGTAGACACAAGATAACTAGCTAGATTTAGCAAACATTTAGCTTTATAATTACCATCTGGCTAGATGTATATGCTATCCATCTAGCTAGCAAGCTAGTTGAACATGCAACCAGAATTACCTTGAAATCTATAATCCAATAGCTAGTTCATTGTGGCTAGCTAGCTAGCCAACTTAGCATGTGCCCCTATAACGTAACATGGGGTTTAATTAGCATTCGCACCACAGTGGCTATTTTCGCTAGCTAGATAGATAAACATGATAAACTAGCAAACATGAAAAAGATGATCATCATGTCATGCAGGGCTTTAGCACATCAGCTATCAACCTTAACAGCAGAATGCGAATGCCCAGCTCAGCTAGCTAACTTTGCATATACTCCAGAATGTTATGAAGAGTCATCAGATGAATTGCAATTAATTGCAAAGTCCCTCTTTGCCATGCAAATTAACTGAATCCCCCAAAAATACAGTGCCTTGCGAAAGTATTCGGCCCCCTTGAACTTTGCGACCTTTTGCCACATTTCAGGCTTCAAACATAAAGATATAAAACTGTATTTTTTTGTGAAGAATCAACAACAAGTGGGACACAATCATGAAGTGGAACGACATTTATTGGATATTTCAAACTTTCTTAACAAATCAAAAACTGAAAAATTGGGCGTGCAAAATTATTCAGCCCCTTTACTTTCAGTGCAGCAAACTCTCTCCAGAAGTTCAGTGAGGATCTCTGAATGATCCAATGTTGACCTAAATGACTAATGATGATAAATACAATCCACCTGTGTGTAATCAAGTCTCCGTATAAATGCACCTGCACTGTGATAGTCTCAGAGGTCCGTTAAAAGCGCAGAGAGCATCATGAAGAACAAGGAACACACCAGGCAGGTCCGAGATACTGTTGTGAAGAAGTTTAAAGCCGGATTTGGATACAAAAAGATTTCCCAAGCTTTAAACATCCCAAGAAGCACTGTGCAAGCGTTAATATTGAAATGGAAGGAGTATCAGACCACTGCAAATCTACTAAGACCTGGCCGTCCCTCTAAACTTTCAGCTCATACAAGGAGAAGACTGATCAGAGATGCAGCCAAGAGGCCCATGATCACTCTGGATGAACTGCAGAGATCTACAGCTGAGGTGGGAGACTCTGTCCATAGGACAACAATCAGTCGTATATTGCACAAATCTGGCCTTTATGGAAGAGTGGCAAGAAGAAAGCCATTTCTTAAAGATATCCATAAAAAGTGTTGTTTAAAGTTTGCCACAAGCCACCTGGGAGACACACCAAACATGTGGAAGAAGGTGCTCTGGTCAGATGAAACCAAAATTGAACTTTTTGGCAACAATGCAAAACGTTATGTTTGGCGTAAAAGCAACACAGCTGATCACACCATCCCCACTGTCAAACATGGTGGTGGCAGCATCATGGTTTGGGCCTGCTTTTCTTCAGCAGGGACAGGGAAGATGGTTAAAATTGATGGGAAGATGGATGGAGCCAAATACAGGACCATTCTGGAAGAAAACCTGATGGAGTCTGCAAAAGACCTGAGACTGGGACGGAGATTTGTCTTCCAACAAGACAATGATCCAAAACATAAAGCAACATCTACAATGGAATGGTTCAAACATAAACATATCCAGGTGTTAGAATGGCCAAGTCAAAGTCCAGACCTGAATCCAATCGAGAATCTGTGAAAAGAACTGAAAACTGCTGTTCACAAATGCTCTCCATCCAACCTCACTGAGCTTGAGCTGTTTTGCAAGGAGGAATGGGATGATAGCGGGGTGAACAGGCAGTGGCTCGGGTGGTTGTTGTCCTTGATGATCTTTATGGCCTTCCTGTGACATCGGGTGGTGTAGGTGTCCTGAAGGGCAGGTAGTTTGTCCCCGGTGATGCGTTGTGCAGACCTCACTACCCTCTGGAGAGCCTTGCGGTTGTGGGCGGAGCAGTTGCCGTACCAGGCGGTGATACAGCCCGACAGGATGCTCTCGATTGTGCATCTGTAGAAGTTTGTGAGTGCTTTTGGTGACAAGCCGAATTTCTTCAGCCTCCTGAGGTTGAAGAGGCGCTGCTGCGCCTTCTTCACGATGCTGTCTGTGTGGGTGGACCAATTCAGTTTGTCTGTGATGTGTACGCCGAGGAACTTACTACCCTCTCCACTACTGTTCCATCGATGTGGATAGGGGGGTGTTCCCTCTGCTGTTTGCTGAAGTCCACAATCATCTCCTTAGTTTTGTTGACGTTGAGTGTGAGGTTATTTTCCTGACACCACACTCCGAGGGCCCTCACCCCCTCCCTGTAGGCCGTCTCGTCGTTGTTGGTAATCAAGCCTACCACTGCTGTGTCATCCGCAAACTTGATGATTGAGTTGGAGGCGTGCGTGGGCACGCAGTCATGGGTGAAGGAGCCCCAGTGTTGAGGATCAGCGGGGTGGAAATGTTGTTGCCTACCCTCACCACCTGGGGGCGGCCCGTCAGGAAGTCCAGTACCCAGTTGCACAGGGCGGGGTCGAGACCCAGGGTCTGGAGCTTGATGACGAGCTTGGAGGGCACTATGGTGTTAAATGCCGAGCTGTAGTCGATGAACAGCATTCTCACAAAAAGAAGGGTCAACACTGCAAATATTGACTCTTTGCATCAACTTCATGTAATTGTCAATAAAAGCCTTTGACACTTATGAAATGCTTGTAATTGTACTTCAGTATTCCACAGTAACATCTGACAAAAAATATCTAAAGACACTGAAGCAGCAAACTTTGTGGAAATTAATATTTGTGTCATTCTCAAAACTTTTGGCCACGACTGTAGACTCTTACCAGTGGATGGATAATGGGTATTTTGCCTTATTGACAGAGGAGCCTTCCGTGGCAGATTGGACTCTCTTTTTTTGTGAATGTCCCAGCCCCCTCCTAATGTCCCAGCCCCCTCATTATGTCCCAGCCCCCTCAAAATGTCCCAGCCCCATCATAATGTCCCAGCCCCCTCATAATGTCCCAGCCCCCTCATAATGTCCCAGCCCCCTCATAATGTCCCAGCCCCCTCATAATGTCCCAAGCACCCTCATAATGTCCCAGCCCCCTCATAATGTCCCAGCCCCCTCATAATGTCCCAGCCCCCTCATAATGTCCCAGCCCCCTCATAATGTCCCAGCCCCCTCATAATGTCCCAAGCACCCTCATAATGTCCCAAGCACCCTCATAATGTCCCAGCCCCCTCATAATGTCCCAGCCCCCTCATAATGTCCCAGCCCCCTCATAATGTCCCAGCCCCATCATAATGTCCCAGCCCCCTCATAATGTCCCAGCCCCCTCATAATGTCCCAGCCCCCTCATAATGTCCCAGCCCCCTCATAATCTCAACCAATTATGGATATGCAAGATTCTGTATTTTCTCAGTGTCTAGCTTTGTGATTTCACATTTTATTTATATTTACAGATTTCCAGACAAGTTTGTTATTAAGGCACATTAAAGTTAAAGAGAGAGATACCTGGAGAGATACCTGGAGAGATACTGGGAGAGATACCTGGAGAGCTACCCTCCTGTAGGTTTTAACTCCAACCCTGTTCCTGGAGAGATACCCTCCTGTAGGTTTTAACTCCAACCCTGTTCCTGGAGAGATACCCTCCTTTAGGTTTTAACTCCAACCCTGTTCCTGGAGAGATACCCTCCTGTAGGTTTTAACTCCAACCCTGTTCCCGGAGAGATGCCCTCCTGTAGGTTTTAACTCCAACCCTGTTCCTGGAGAGATACCCTCCTGTAGGTTTTAACTCCAACCCTGTTCCTAGAGAGATACCCTCCTGTAGGTTTTAACTCCAACCCTGTTCCTGGAGAGATGCCCTCCTGTAGGTTTTAACTCCAACCCTGTTCCTGGAGAGATACCCTCCTGTAGGTTTTAACTCCAACCCTGTTCCTGGAGAGATACCCTCCTGTAGGGGTTCACTCCAACCCTGTTCCTTGAGAGATGCCCTCCTGTAGGTTTTAACTCCAACCCTGTTCCTGGAGAGATACCCTCCTGTAGGTTTTAACTCCAACCCTGTTCCTGGAGAGATGCCCTCCTGTAGTTTTAAAGGCATTTCCGGCGTCCTCAGGACATGGACAATTTGGACGTCAATCTTGAACGATCTCCCTGCTCTCAGACCCAGGCGGTGTCATCCCCTCTCCCTCCATCCCACTGCAGCTGCTCTCCTCTCTCCTCCCTCCTTCCCTCCCTTGTTCACCCTCTCATTCCAGCTGTTCTCTCAACATCTCACTCCCTCCCTCCCTTTCCCTCGCTCCCTCCCTCTCCCTCCCTCCCTCGCCCTTCGCTCCCTCCCTCCCTTTCCCTCCCTCTCCCTCGCTCCCTCGCCCTTCGCTCCCTCCCTCCCTTTCCCTCCCTCTCCCTCGCTCCCTCCCTCTCCCTCCCTCGCCCTTCGCTCCCTCCCTCCCTTTCCCTCCCTCTCCCTCGCTCCCTCCCTCTCCCTCCCTCGCCCTTCGCTCCCTCCCTCCCTCTCCCTCGCTCCCTCCCTCTCCCTCCCTCGCCCTTCGCTCCCTCCCTCCCTCCCTTTCCCTCCCTCTCCCTCGCTCCCTCCCTCTCCCTCCCTCGCCCTTCGCTCCCTCCCTCCCTTTCCCTCCCTCTCCCTCGCTCCCTCCCTCTCCCTCCCTTGCCCTTCGCTCCCTCCCTCCCTTTCCCTCCCTCTCCCTCGCTCCCTCCCTCTCCCTCCCTTGCCCTTCGCTCCCTCCCTCCCTTTCCCTCCCTCTCCCTCGCTCCCTCCCTCTCCCTCCCTTGCCCTTCGCTCCCTCCCTCCCTTTCCCTCCCTCCCTCTCCCTCGCTCCCTCCCTCTCCCTCCCTCGCCCTTCTCTCCCTCGCTCCCTTAATATATATTCTCTCAGTATTTAATTCTAATTATTTTAATATATATTCCCTCAGTATTTAATAACATGACATGTATTATTATCACTGGTCACTGATCTCTTGTCTCTCCTCGTGTGTGTGTGTGTGTGTGTGTGTGTGTGTGTGTGTGTGTGTGTGTGTGTGTGTGTGTGTGTGTGTACTATATGCGGCCACTGATCAGTACTCTCCTCTCATTTGCATCGAGTGGCCATCAGTAAGAAACACAAGTGCACACACACACACACACACACACACACACACACACACACACACACACACACACACACACACACACACACACACACACACACACACACACACACACACACAGAGAGAAGACTGAAACACCCAAGGCTTAAAAAGCTCTGTCGTTTCTCTCCTCTGTCGTTTCTCTCCTCTGTCATTTCTCTCCTCTGTCGTTTCTCTCCTCTGAAGCTTCTCTCTGTCGTTTCTCTCCTCTGAAGCTTCTCTCTGTCGTTTCTCTCCTCTGAAGCTTCTCTCTGTCGTTTCTCTCCTCTGTCGTTTCTCTCCTCTGAAGCTTCTCTCTGTCGTTTCTCTCCTCTGAAGCTTCTCTCTGTCGTTTCTCTCCTCTGTCGTTTCTCTCCTCTGTCGTTTCTCTCCTCTGAAGGTTCTCTCTGTCGTTTCTCTCCTCTGAAGCTTCTCTCTGTCGTTTCTCTCCTCTGTCAGTTTTCTTTCACTTCTCTCAGACAGACAGACAGACAGACAGACAGACAGATAGACACCATTGTAAATACAACCCATATTTATGCTTATTTATTTTATCTTGTGTCCTTTAACCATTTGAACATTGTTAAAACACTGTATATATATAATATGACATTTGTAATGTCTTTATTGTTTTGAAACTTCTGTATGTGTAATGTTTACTGTTAATTTGTATTGTTTATTTCACTTTTGTATATTATCTACCTCACTTGCTTTGGCAATGTTAACACATGTTTCCCATGCCAATAAAGCCCCTTGAATTGAATTGAATTGAATTGAGAGAGACAGAGAGACAAAGAGAGAGAGAGACAGAAAGAGAGACAGACGGACAGACAGAGAGAGAGAGAGAGACAGACAGAGAGAGAGGGAGGAGGAAGGAGGGAGAGAGAGAGGATGAAAGAAGGAGAGAGAGAGAGAGAGAGGAGGAAGGAGGGAGAGAGAGACAGAGAGAGAGAGAGAGACAGACAGACAGACAGACAGACAGACAGACAGACAGAGAGAGAGAGACAGAGAGAGAGAGAGAGAGAGAAAGAGAGAGAGAGATGAGGAAGGAGGGAGAGAGGGGGGAGGAAGGAGGGAGAGAGAGTGTGATGTGTCTGCTTCAGGCTATCTGAGCTCAGAGTGAGGAATGCTAATCTTCTCCTTTTCCACCCAATTACACAACGTTACACACCCTCACGCCATTATCTGTGTGTGTGTGGTGTGTGTGTGGTGTGTGTTGTGTGTGTGGTGTGTGTGAGCGTCTGTGTGTGTATGTGGTGTGTGTGTCTGTGTGTGGTGTGTGTTGTGTGTGAGCGTCTGTGTGTGAGTGTGTGTGTGTGTGAGTGTGTGTGTGTGTGTGTGTGTAAGCGTCTGTGTGTGTGTGTGGTGTGTGCGTCTGTGTGTGGTGTGTGTGGTGTGTGTTGTGTGTGAGCGTCTGTGTGTGTGTGTGTGAGTGTGTTGTGTGTGTGTTTTTACAGGTATTTCGGTGTGTTTGTGTGTGAGCTTCTGCCTCCTAACCAGTCAATTTCACAGCATTATCTATCTCCACACAGACACATGAGAGTTCAGACTGGGATTTACTTCCCAAACAGCACCCTATTCCCTATATAGTACACTACTGTTGACCAGAGAGCTCTGGGCTCCATTTCAGACACAGACTGCTGCTCTGTTCTGGTATTTACTGGATTTGGGAGGATTAAGGCATTTTCCAAACGGCACTCTATTCCCTATATAGTGCACTACTAACCTATAGGCTCTAGTCAAAAGTAGTGCACTACTAAGCCTATAGGCTCTGGTCAAAAATAGTGCACTACTAAGCCTATAGGCTCTGGTCAAAAATAGTGCACCTCTAACCCATAGGCTCTGGTCAAAAATAGTGCACCTCTAACCCATAGGCTCTGGTCAAAAATAGTGCACCTCTAACCCATAGGCTCTGGTCAAAAATAGTGCATCTCTAACCCATAGGCTCTGGTCAAAAATAGTGCACTACTAACCCATAGGCTCTGGTCAAAAATAGTGCACTATGAAGGGATTAGGGTGCTGTTTGGGACTTAACCTAGGTGCTGTTGTTTGATGGGTTCAGCAGTACTTGAAGTGGACAAGTAGAAGTTAGTTGTAGTATTTTGTACAGACAGTATATATACATGCACACTGTAATTCAACAACAGTGTGTATTTATAATGAATACATAAATATATAAATACATGAATAAATCAAGTATTTAAACCTCGCCTTGAGTGTATGTTTCCCTTCTAAGTGTGAGTGTTAGCTGTAATGAGGACAGACAGTAGATCCTATAACTTAGCCCTCACTGCCTTGCAGATTGTGTTTCTCTCTCCTTCTCTCTCTCCATGCCCCTACATCTCCTCCCTCTCTCCTTCTCTCTCTCCATGCCCCCTACATCTCCTCTCTCTCCTTCTCTCTCTCCATGCCCCCTACATCTCCTCCCTCTCTCCTTCTCTCTCTCCATGCCCCCTACATCTCCTCCCTCTCTCCTTCTCTCTCTCCATGCCCCCTACATCTCCTCTCTCTCCTTCTCTCTCTCCCTCTGCCCTACATCTCCTCTCTCTCTCCTTCTCTCTCTCCCTCTGCCCTACATCTCCTCTCTCTCTCCTTCTCTCTCTCCCTCTGCCCTACATCTCCTCTCTCTCCTTCTCTCTCTCCCTCTGCCCTACATCTCCTCTCTCTCTCCTTCTCTCTCTCCATGCCCCCTACATCTCCTCCCTCTCTCCTTCTCTCTCTCCATGCCCCCTACATCTCCTCTCTCTCCTTCTCTCTCTCCATGCCCCCTACATCTCCTCCCTCTCTCCTTCTCTCTCTCCATGCCCCCTACATCTCCTCTCTCTCCTTCTCTCTCTCCATGCCCCCTACATCTCCTCTCTCTCCTTCTCTCTCTCCATGCCCCCTACATCTCCTCCCTCTCTCCTTCTCTCTCTCCATGCCCCCTACATCTCCTCTCTCTCCTTCTCTCTCTCCATGCCCCCTACATCTCCTCCCTCTCTCCTTCTCTCTCTCCATGTCCCCTACATCTCCTCTGTCTCCTTCTCTCTCTCCATGCCCCCTATATCTCCTCCCTCTCTCCTTCTCTCTCTCCATGTCCCCTATATCTCCTCCCTCTCTCCTTTTCTCTCTTCATGTCCCCTACATCTCCTCCCTCTCTCCTCTCTCTCCATGTCCCCTACATCTCCTCCCTCTCTCCTTCTCTCTCTCCATGTCCCCTACATATCCTCCCTCTCTCCTTCTCTCTCTCCATGTCCCCTTCATCTCCTCCCTCTCTCCTTCTCTCTCTCCCTCTGCCCTACATCTCCTCTCTCTCTCCTTTCTCTCTTCATATCCCCTACATCTCCTCCCTCTCTCCTTCTCTCTCTCCATGTCCCCTACATCTCCTCCCTCTCTCCTTCTCTCTCTTCATGTCCCCTACATCTCCTCCCTCTCTCCTTCTCTCTCTCCATGTCCCCTACATCTCCTCCCTCTCTCCTTCTCTCTCTCCATGTCCCCTACATCTCCGCCCTATCTTCTTCTCTCTCTCTATATATCCCCTAAATTCCCCTCTCTCTCCCTCTCTCTATCCCCTATATAGGGGTGTTATTTTGACCACGGGGGGTGTAGCACTATGGTGTTAACAGTTATTAGTACCAAGGCTAACTAACACACACACACACACACACACACACACACACACACACACACACACACACACACACACACACACACACACACACACACACACACACACACACACACACACACACACACACACACACACACACACACAGCTGCAGGCCTAATTAAGATACAGAGCCTGTAGAGCAGTGAACATCAGAACATGATGGTGATTTGTGCTGTTGAAAGGCCTCTGGGTTTCAGAGGCCATAATGGAGTCTGTCTGGGGGTTAAACACACAGCTACAGTGATTTACTGTGGCACATTAGTGGAATGTCACATTAATGATGATGTTTGTTGACTAATGCATCCTGGGTCATGATGCCATTATGTCTGTGTGTCTTGTGTCTGTGTGTGTTCGTGTCTGTGTCTGTCTGTGTGTGTGCGTTCGTGTCTGTGTCTGTCTGTGTGTGTTCGTGTCTGTGTCTGTCTATCTTTGTGTCTGTCTGTGTGTGTGCTTGTGTTTGTGATGGTAATTTTGTAACTGAGATCAATACACAGATAGAGACAGATGTGAGAATGAGGGATGCCCACTCAAGATATCAATAGAGAGAGAGAGACAGATGAGAGAACGAGGGAGGCCCACTCAAGATATCAATAGAGAGAGAGAGAGACAGATGAGAGAACGAGGGATGCCCACTCAAGATATCAATAGAGAGAGAGAGACAGATGAGAGAACGAGGGAGGCCCACTCAATATATCAATAGAGAGAGAGAGACAGATGAGAGAACGAGGGATGCCCACTCAAGAGATCAATAGAGAGAGAGAGACAGATGAGAGAACGAGGGAGGCCCACTCAATAGATCAATAGAGAGAGAGACAGATGAGAGAACGAGGGAGGCCCACTCAAGAGATCAATAGAGAGAGACAGATGAGAGAACGAGGGATGCCCACTCAAGAGATGGATGAAGAGAAAGATGAGGATGACAGGAGCGGATGATGGAGAGGGCGGAGGAGAATACTAAAATATTCTTCCTCTCTTATTTCTCCAGGTTACTCCGCTCCAGAGCCCCAAGACAACAACAGGACATCCCTGACCTTTAACCTAAAGTAAGGCTCCCCTGTATTACTACTGGTAGTTGGGTCGTTTTGTCCACAAACTGTCCTTAACAGGGACCAAATACAATCAACTATGACCAGAGGGGACCAGCTGACAGAGGGGATCATAGGGGACCAGCTGACAGAGGGGACCAGAGGGGACCAGCTGACAGAGGGGACCAGCTGACAGAGGGGACCAGAGGGGGCCAGCTGACAGAGGGGACCAGCTGACAGAGGGGACCAGCTGACAGAGGGGACCAGAGGGGACCAGCTGACAGAGGGGACCAGCTGACAGAGGGGACCAGAGGGGGCCAGCTGACAGAGGGGACCAGCTGACAGAGGGGACCAGCTGACAGAGGGGACCAGCTGACAGAGGGGACCAGAGGGGACCAGCTTGACAGAGGGGACCAGCTGACAGAGGGGACCAGCTGACAGAGGGGACCAGAGGGGGCCAGCTGACAGAGGGGACCAGCTGACAGAGGGGACCAGCTGACACCGATTCTTTCAACAACTGTCTTTGGATGGTTGTGTTGGCTGTGTTGGCATACAGTACATTAGATACACAATATACACTAAAGTATGTGGACACCCCATTAAATGAGTGGATTTGGCTATTTTAGCCACACCCGTTGCTGACAGGGGTATAAAATCAAGCACACAGCCATGCAATCTCCATAGACAAACATTGGCAGTAGAGTGGCCTTACTGAAGAGCTCAGTGACTTTCAACGTGGCACTGTCATGGAGACTCATTCAACCCTAACACACACGGTCTGGCACCCCCAATCTCTGACTCTAGGAGGCTCATTCAACAGACATTAACACCTCCGTCTCTGTCTCTGTCTCTGTCTCTGTCTCTCTGTCTCTCTGTCTCTCTCTCTCTCTCTCTCTCTCTCTCTCTCTCTCTCTCTCTGTCTCTATCTCTCTCTATCTCTGTCCTCTATCTCTCTCCCCACCTCTCTCTCTGCTGGGAGACCTACAAATTGAATCTGTGGTCATGACAGGCAAGAGAACGAGGAGAGGGTGAATAACAACGGCCTTATTTCCACCTGCACACAACCATAAACAGATGCATTAGACAGGGAATGAAGAAAGGCTGTAAATTGGAATCAAACTGTATTTCGTGTGTTAACTGTGACAGACAGCTTGTCAAGGTCATATGAGATTCAGTGATGTCACAGTGATGTCATCGATGATCACCGTTGATGACAAGAATGAGAATGACACTGGGAACCTTTTTCAATCCATCATCTTCTATTCTCCTTTTATTTTCTAGAATAGAGACAGTATTGTTCTAGAATAGTGACAGTATTGTTCTAGAATAGTGAGAGTATTGTTCTAGAATAGTGACAGTATTGTTCTAGAATAGTGAGAGTATTGTTCTAGAATAGTGACAGTATTGTTCTAGAATAGTGACAGTATTGTTCTAGAATAGAGACAGTATTGTTCTAGAATAGTGAGAGTATTGTTCTAGAATAGTGTCAGTATTGTTCTAGAATAGTGAGAGTATTGTTCTACAATAGTGACATTATTGTTCTAGAATAGTGACAGTATTGTTCTAGAATAGTGAGAGTATTGTTCTAGAATAGTGAGAGTATTGTTCTAGAATAGTGACAGTATTGTTCTAGAATAGTGACAGTATTGTTCTAGAATAGTGACAGTATTGTTCTACAATAGTGACATTATTGTTCTAGAATAGTGACAGTATTGTTCTAGAATAGTGAGAGTATTGTTCTAGAATAGTGAGAGTATTGTTCTAGAATAGTGACAGTATTGTTCTAGAATAGTGACAGTATTGTTCTAGAATAGTGACAGTATTGTTCTAGAATAGTGAGAGTATTGTTCTAGAATAGTGACAGTATTGTTCTAGAATAGTGAGAGTATTGTTCTAGAATAGTGACAGTATTGTTCTAGAATAGTGACAGTATTGTTCTAGAATAGTGACAGTATTGTTCTAGAATAGAGACAGTATTGTTCTAGAATAGTGACAGTATTGTTCTAGAATAGTGTCAGTATTGTTCTAGAATAGTGAGAGTATTGTTCTACAATAGTGACATTATTGTTCTAGAATAGTGACAGTATTGTTCTAGAATAGTGAGAGTATTGTTCTAGAATAGTGACAGTATTGTTCTAGAATAGTGACAGTATTGTTCTAGAATAGTGACAGTATTGTTCTAGAATAGAGACAGTATTGTTCTAGAATAGTGAGAGTATTGTTCTAGAATAGTGTCAGTATTGTTCTAGAATAGTGAGAGTATTGTTCTACAATAGTGACATTATTGTTCTAGAATAGTGATATTATTGTTCTAGAATAGTGAGAGTATTGTTCTAGAATAGTGAGAGTATTGTTCTAGAATAGTGACAGTATTGTTCTAGAATAGTGACAGTATTGTTCTAGAATAGTGACAGTATTGTTCTACAATAGAGAAAGTATTGTTCTAGAATAGTGAGAGTATTGTTCTAGAATAGTGACAGTATTGTTCTAGAATAGTGACATTATTGTTCTAGAATAGTGAGAGTATTGTTCTACAATAGTGACAGTATTGTTCTAGAATAGTGAGAGTAGTGTTCTAGAATAGTGACAGTATTGTTCTAGAATAGTGAGAGTATTGTTCTAGAATAGTGACAATATTGTTCTAGAATAGTGACAGTATTGTTCTAGAATAGTGACAGTATTGTTCTAGAATAGAGACAGTATTGTTCTAGAATAGTGAGAGTATTGTTCTAGAATAGTGACAGTATTGTTCTAGAATAGTGAGAGTATTGTTCTACAATAGTGACATTATTGTTCTAGAATAGTGACAGTATTGTTCTAGAATAGTGACAGTATTGTTCTAGAAGAGTGACATTATTGTTCTAGAATAGTGACAGTATTGTTCTACAATAGTGACAGTATTGTTCTAGAATAGTGACAGTATTGTTCTACAATAGTGAGAGTATTGTTCTAGAATAGTGACAGTATTATTCTAGAATAGTGAGAGTATTGTTCTAGAATAGTGACAGTATTGTTCTAGAATAGTGAGAGTATTGTTCTAGAATAGTGACAGTATTGTTCTAGAATAGTGAGTGTATTGTTCTAGAATAGTGACAGTATTGTTCTAGAATAGTGACAGTATTGTTCTAGAATAGTGAGAGTATTGTGCTAGAATAGTGAGAGTATTGTGCTAGAATAGTGGGAGTATCGTTCCAGAATAGTGAGAGTATTGTTCTACAATAGTGACAGTATTGTTCTAGAATAGTGAGAGTATTGTTCTAGAATAGTGACAGTATTGTTCTAGAATAGTGAGAGTATTGTTCTAGAATAGTGACAGTATTGTTCTAGAATAGTGACAGTATTGTTCTAGAATAGTGAGAGTATTGTTCTAGAATAGTGACAGTATTGTTCTACAATAGTGACAGTATTGTTCTAGAATAGTGAGAGTATTGTTCTAGAATAGTGACAGTATTGTTCTAGAATAGTGAGAGTATTGTTCTAGAATAGTGACAGTAGTGTTCTAGAATAGTGACATTATTGTTCTAGAATAGTGAGAGTATTGTGCTAGAATAGTGAGAGTATTGTTCTAGAATAGTGACAGTATTGTTCTAGAATAGTGAGAGTATTGTTCTAGAATAGTGAGAGTATTGTTCTAGAATAGTGACAGTATTGTTCTAGAATAGTGAGAGTATTGTTCTAGAATAGTGAGAGTATTGTTCTAGAATAGTGACAGTATTGTTCTAGAATAGTGACAGTATTGTTCTAGAACAGTGACAGTATTGTTCTAGAATAGTGAGAGTATTGTTCTAGAATAGTGAGAGTATTGTTCTACAATAGTGACAGTATTGTTCTGGAATAGTGAGAGTATTGTTCTAGAATAGTGACAGTATTGTTCTAGAATAGTGACAGTATTGTTCTAGAATAGAGACAGTATTGTTCTAGAATAGTGAGAGTATTGTTCTAGAATAGTGTCAGTATTGTTCTAGAATAGTGAGAGTATTGTTCTACAATAGTGACATTATTGTTCTAGAATAGTGATAGTATTGTTCTAGAATAGTGAGAGTATTGTTCTAGAATAGTGAGAGTATTGTTCTAGAATAGTGACAGTATTGTTCTAGAATAGTGAGAGTATTGTTCTAGAATAGTGACAGTATTGTTCTACAATAGAGACAGTATTGTTCTAGAATAGTGAGAGTATTGTTCTAGAATAGTGACAGTATTGTTCTAGAATAGTGACATTATTGTTCTAGAATAGTGAGAGTATTGTTCTACAATAGTGACAGTATTGTTCTAGAATAGTGAGAGTAGTGTTCTAGAATAGTGACAGTATTGTTCTAGAATAGTGAGAGTATTGTTCTAGAATAGTGACAATATTGTTCTAGAATAGTGACAGTATTGTTCTAGAATAGTGACAGTATTGTTCTAGAATAGAGACAGTATTGTTCTAGAATAGTGAGAGTATTGTTCTAGAATAGTGACAGTATTGTTCTAGAATAGTGAGAGTATTGTTCTACAATAGTGACATTATTGTTCTAGAATAGTGACAGTATTGTTCTAGAATAGTGAGAGTATTGTTCTAGAATAGTGACAGTATTGTTCTAGAATAGTGACAGTATTGTTCTAGAAGAGTGACATTATTGTTCTAGAATAGTGACAGTATTGTTCTACAATAGTGACAGTATTGTTCTAGAATAGTGACAGTATTGTTCTACAATAGTGAGAGTATTGTTCTAGAATAGTGCCAGTATTATTCTAGAATAGTGGGAGTATTGTTCTAGAATAGTGAGAGTATTGTTCTACAATAGTGACAGTATTGTTCTAGAATAGCGAGAGTATTGTTCTAGAATAGTGACAGTATTGTTCTAGAATAGTGAGAGTATTGTTCTACAATAGTGACAGTATTGTTCTAGAATAGTGACAGTATTGTTCTAGAATAGTGAGAGTATTGTTCTAGAATAGTGACAGTATTGTTCTACAATAGTGACAGTATTGTTCTAGAATAGTGAGAGTATTGTTCTAGAATAGTGACAGTATTGTTCTAGAATAGTGAGAGTATTGTTCTAGAATAGTGACAGTAGTGTTCTAGAATAGTGACAGTATTGTTCTAGAATAGTGAGAGTATTGTGCTAGAATAGTGAGAGTATTGTTCTAGAATAGTGACAGTATTGTTCTAGAATAGTGAGAGTATTGTTCTAGAATAGTGAGAGTATTGTTCTAGAATAGTGACAGTATTGTTCTAGAATAGTGAGAGTATTGTTCTAGAATAGTGAGAGTATTGTTCTAGAATAGTGACAGTATTGTTCTAGAATAGTGACAGTATTGTTCTAGAATAGCGAGAGTATTGTTCTAGAATAGTGACAGTATTGTTCTAGAATAGTGAGAGTATTGTTCTACAATAGTGACAGTATTGTTCTAGAATAGTGACAGTATTGTTCTAGAATAGTGAGAGTATTGTTCTAGAATAGTGGCAGTATTGTTCTACAATAGTGACAGTATTGTTCTAGAATAGTGAGAGTATTGTTCTAGAATAGTGACAGTATTGTTCTAGAATAGTGAGAGTATTGTTCTAGAATAGTGACAGTAGTGTTCTAGAATAGTGACAGTATTGTTCTAGAATAGTGAGAGTATTGTGCTAGAATAGTGAGAGTATTGTTCTAGAATAGTGACAGTATTGTTCTAGAATAGTGAGAGTATTGTTCTAGAATAGTGAGAGTATTGTTCTAGAATAGTGACAGTATTGTTCTAGAATAGTGAGAGTATTGTTCTAGAATAGTGAGAGTATTGTTCTAGAATAGTGACAGTATTGTTCTAGAATAGTGACAGTATTGTTCTAGAACAGTGACAGTATTGTTCTAGAATAGTGAGAGTATTGTTCTAGAATAATGAGAGTATTGTTCAACAATAGTGACAGTATTGTTCTGGAATAGTGAGAGTATTGTTCTGGAATAGTGAGAGTATTGTTCTAGAATAGTGAGAGTATTGTTCTAGAATAGTGACAGTATTGTTCTAGAATGGTGACAGTATTGTTCTAGAATAGTGAGAGTATTGTTCTAGAATAGTGACAGTATTGTTCTACAATAGTGACAGTATTGTTCTAGAATAGTGACAGTATTGTTCTAGAATAGTGAGAGTATTGTTCTAGAATAGTGACAGTATTGTTCTAGAATAGTGACAGTATTGTTCTAGAATAGTGACAGTATTGTTCTAGAATAGTGAGAGTATTGTTCTAGAATAGTGAGAGTATTGTTCTAGAATAGTGACAGTATTGTTCTAGAATAGTGAGAGTATTGTTCTAGAATAGTGACAGTATTGTTCTATAATAGTGACAGTATTGTTCTAGAATAGTGACAGTATTGTTCTAGAATAGTGACAGTATTGTTCTAGAATAGTGAGAGTATTGTTCTAGAATAGTGAGAGTATTGTTCTAGAATAGTGACAGTATTGTTCTAGAATAGTGAGAGTATTGTTCCAGAATAGTGAGAGTATTGTTCTAGAATAGTGACAGTATTGTTCTAGAATAGTGACAGTATTGTTCTAGAATAGTGACAGTATTGTTCTAGAATAGTGAGAGTATTGTTCTAGAATAGTGAGAGTATTGTTCTAGAATAGTGACAGTATTGTTCTAGAATAGTGACAGTATTGTTCTAGAATAGAGACAGTATTGTTCTAGAATAGTGAGAGTATTGTTCTAGAATAGTGACAGTATTGTTCTAGAATAGTGACAGTATTGTTCTAGAATAGTGACAGTATTGTTCTAGAATAGTGAGAGTATTGTTCTAGAATAGTGACAGTATTGTTCTAGAATAGTGAGAGTATTGTTCTAGAATAGTGACAGTATTGTTCTAGAATAGTGAGAGTATTGTTCTAGAATAGTGAGAGTATTGTTCTAGAATAGTGACAGTATTGTTCTAGAATAGTGAGAGTATTGTTCTAGAATAGTGAGAGTATTGTTCTAGAATAGTGAGAGTATTGTTCTAGAATAGTGACAGTAGTGTTCTAGAATAGTGAGAGTATTGTTCTAGAATAGTGAGAGTATTGTTCTAGAATAGTGAGAGTATTGTTCTAGAATAGTGACAGTATTGTTCTAGAATAGTGACAGTATTGTTCTAGAATAGTGACAGTATTGTTCTAGAATAGAGACAGTATTGTTCTAGAATAGTGAGAGTATTGTTCTAGAATAGTGACAGTATTGTTCTAGAATAGTGACAGTATTGTTCTAGAATAGTGACAGTATTGTTCTAGAATAGTGAGAGTATTGTTCTAGAATAGTGACAGTATTGTTCTAGAATAGTGACAGTATTGTTCTAGAATAGTGACAGTATTGTTCTAGAATAGTGAGAGTATTGTTCTAGAATACATTGTAATATTCCTCTGTTCACTATAAAGGGAATGGGGTGCCATTTGGGACACAGCCTCTATGGAGAGAGGTTATCTATGGAGTTTGGGAGTACAGCTCATCTATTCTCTGAGGTCATCTGAATCTCTTTCTGCTCTGATCATTACTTTTGGACACATTTGAAATACTGACTCAACCAGGGGCGTTTGCAGGATTTTAAGACATTTGGGGCCCAAAGCCAGTAGGGGGGTCCGGGGTCATTCTCCCTTGGCAAAAAAAAGAGAAGGCCTAATAAATGAATTTGGTGCACTTTAAAATGAACATTGAGAGATGATATATTTTTCAGGTAAATTGCACCTTCCCACCTGCCACAGCAGACACGGTCCGTACTCAACTATAGTTGCTACTGTGGCTCTCTACTCTGGAACACATACATCTACAGTCTATTGGCAAAAACAACTCAACAGCTTCAAACATTGACTCTGACCTGTCCAATGAGCCAAACTGATGAAAGAATCCCACAGTACCCAAACACCCTCTCTCTCTCTCCCTCACACACACACATACACACACACACACACACACACACACACACACACACACACACACACACACACACACACACACACACACACACACACACACACACACAAACGGTGCAGTAATTAGACTCCATACAGCAGCTGTAGGTGATACAGCATGGTCAAATAATAGGTCTGGGACAGGAGGGGTCAGGAGACACTGCGGCCCCATCCGTTGATACCCCCACCCACTTGGCCGAAGCACAGCCCCCACACCACCAGAGGGATTTCTTCAACCACCAACTTACCATCCTGAGACAAGGCCGAGTATAGCCCACAAAGATCTCCGCCACGGCACCACCCAAGGGGGGGCGCCAACCCAGACAGGAAGATCACATCAGTGACTAAACCCACTCAAGTGACGCACCCCTCCTAGGGACGGCATGAAAGAGCACCAGTAAGCCAGTGACTCAGCCCCGGTAATAGGGTTATTCTTCTGTCATGGCCTGTTCTGTTCTTCTGGTGTCTCTCTCCACCCCCTATTCTTCTGTTGCTGTCTCAGTGTCTGGTCTGGTGTCTCTCTCCACCCCCTATTCTTCTGTTGCTGTCTCAGTGTCTGGTCTGGTGTCTCTCTCCATCATCTACTCTTCTGTTGCTGTCTCAGTGTCTGGTCTGGTGTCTCTCTCCATTATCTACTCTTCGGTTGCTGTCTCAGTGTCTGATCTGGTGTCTCTCTCCACCCCCTATTCTTCTGTTGCTGTCTCGGTGTCTGGTCTGGTGTCCCTCTCCATCATCTACTCTTCTGTTGCTGTCTCAGTGTCTGGTCTGGTGTCTCTCTCCACCCCCTACTCTTCTGTTGCTGTCTCAGTGTCTGGTCTGGTGTCTCTCTCCACCCCCTACTCTTCTGTTGCTGTCTCAGTGTCTGGTCTGGTGTCTCTCTCCACCCCCTACTCTTCTGTTGCTGTCTCAGTGTCTGGTTTGGTGTCTCTCTCCACCCCCTATTATTCTGTTGCTGTCTCAGTGTCTGATCTGGTGTCTCTCTCCATCATCTACCTTTCTGTTGCTGTCTCAGTGTCTGGTCTGGTGTCTCTCTCCACCCCCTAATATTCTGTTGCTGTCTCAGTGTCTGGTCTGGTGTCTCTCTCCACCCCCTAATCTTCTGTTGCTGTCTCAGTGTCTGGTCTGGTGTCTCTCTCCACCCCCCAATCTTCTGTTGCTGTCTCAGTGTCTGGTCTGGTGTCTCTCTCCACCCCCTAATCTTCTGTTGCTGTCTCAGTGTCTGGTCTGATGTCTCTCTCCACCCCCTAATCTTCTGTTGCTGTCTCAGTGTCTGATCTGGAGTCTCTCTCCACCCCCTAATATTCTGTTGCTGTCTCAGTGTCTGGTCTGGTGTCTCTCTCCACCCCCTATTCTTCTGTTGCTGTCTCAGTGTCTGGTCTGGTGTCTCTCTCCACCCTCTATTCTTCTGTTGCTGTCTGTGTTTTGTCTCTGGGCAGTCACTAGTTGCCATAGTCACAAAGTCAAACCGTAAAACATAATCAAAACAAAATTGAGCTTTTTTTGGTCTTAATTTAAGGTTAGGCATAAGGTTAGCAGTTTGGTTAAGGTTAGGGTTAAGGTTAGGTTTAAAATACGATTTTAAGAAGATAAACTGTAGAAATAGGTGGGGCTTATGACTTTGTGGCTGTGGTAACTATGTCTTAATCCAGGGGCTTCTGAATTTTGATTGGCTGACAGCCGTGGTATATCAGACCATATACCGTGGGTAGGAAAAAACATATTTTTACTGCTCCCTCTATCTCCCTCGTTATCTCCCTCTCCCTCTCTCTATCTATCTCTCCCTCTCTCCCTCTCTCCCTCTATCTCTCTCTCTCTCCCTCTATCTCTCTCCCCCTCTCTCTCTCTCTCTCTCTCTCTCGCTCTCTCTCTCTCACCTCTCTCCATCCCCCTCTTCATCTCTCCATCCCCCTCTTCCTCTCTCCATCCCTCTCTTCATCTCTCCATCCCTCTCTTCCTCTCTCCATCCCTCTCTTAATCTCTCCATCCTCTTCGTCTCTCAATCCCACTCTTCATCTCTCCATCCCCCTCTTCCTCTCTCCATCCCTCTCTTCCTCTCTCCATCCCTCTCTTCCTCTCTCCATCCCTCTCTTCCTCTCTCCATCCCTCTCTTCATCTCTTCATCTCTCCATCTCTCCATCCCTCTCTCCATCCCTCTCTTCCTCTCTCCATCCCTCTCTTCCTCTCTCCATCCCCCTCTTCCTCTCTCCATCCCTCTCTCCACCTCTGTCTCTCTTTATCCCCCCTCTCTCTTTCTCTCTCCCTCTCCCTTATCCTTCCTCCTCCTTTCTCTCTCCCATCACTGGGACTCCACTACTCAAACCAACGCTGCCTTTTCAGGCCTCTCCCCCTCCCTCCATCCCTCTGTCAACCTCTCCCCCTCCCTCCTTCCACCCCCCCCCCCCTCCCCTCCATCTCTTTCATCCCTGTCTCTCTTCCTCCAATTCACTTCAATAGCCTTGTCTGTCCCATGAGGATCTTCTTCCTTTTTGAGCTAAATTGTTTATGGACCTTTTGGTCCCTTCGGACTCCCCCCTCTCCCTCTCCCTCTCCCTCTCCCTCTCCCTCTCCAATCCCCCTCCCTCTCTCCCTCTCCCACACACACAAACACAATAAAAAAGCAAGACTCTCTACATTTCCTTCTTCTTACTTCTCTCTCTGATTCATCCTCTCTCTCTGATTCATCCTCTCTCTGATTCATCCTCTCTCTGCTTCATCCTCTCTCTCTGATTCATCCTCTCTCTCTGATTCATCCTCTCTCTCTGATTCATCCTCTCTCTGATTGATCCTCTCTCTCTGATTCATCCTCTCTCTCTGATTCATCCTCTCTCTCTGATTCATCCTCTCTCTCTGATTCATCCTCTCTCTGATTCATCCTCTCCTCTTTCTCTCGTCTCCTTCTCACTTCTTACTTCTCCTCTGTCACTTCCTGTCACCTTGTCTCCTGTCACCTTGTCTCCTGTCACCTTGTCTCCTGTCACCTTGTCTCATGTCACCTTGTCTCCTGTCACCTTGTCTCCTGTCACCTTGTCTCTGTCACCTTGTCTCCTGTCACTTTGTCTCCTGTCACCTTGTCTCCTGTCACCTTGTCTCCTGTCACCTTGTCTCCTGTCACCTTGTCTCATGTCACTTTGTCTCCTGTCACCTTGTCTCCTGTCACCTTGTCTCTGTCACCTTGTCTCCTGTCACTTTGTCTCCTGTCACCTTGTCTCCTGTCACCTTGTCTCCTGTCACCTTGTCTCCTGTCACCTTGTCTCATGTCACCTTGTCTCCTGTCACCTTGTCTCCTGTCACCTTGTCTCATGTCACCTTGTCTCCTGTCACCTTGTCTCCTGTCACCTTGTCTCCTGTCACCTTGTCTCTGTCACCTTGTCTCCTGTCACTTTGTCTCCTGTCACCTTGTCTCCTGTCACCTTGTCTCCTGTCACCTTGTCTCCTGTCACCTTGTCTCATGTCACTTTGTCTCCTGTCACCTTGTCTCCTGTCACCTTGTCTCTGTCACCTTGTCTCCTGTCACTTTGTCTCCTGTCACCTTGTCTCCTGTCACCTTGTCTCCTGTCACCTTGTCTCCTGTCACCTTGTCTCCTGTCACCTTGTCTCATGTCACCTTGTCTCCTGTCACCTTGTCTCCTGTCACCTTGTCTCATGTCACCTTGTCTCCTGTCACCTTGTCTCCTGTCACCTTGTCTCCTGTCACCTTGTCTCCTGTCACCTTGTCTCCTGTCACCTTGTCTCATGTCACCTTGTCTCTGTCACCTTGTCTCCTGTCACCTTGTCTCATGTCACCTTGTCTCCTGTCACCTTGTCTCCTGTCACCTTGTCTCATGTCACCTTGTCTCCTGTCACCTTGTCTCCTGTCACCTTGTCTCCTGTCACCTTGTCTCCTGTCACCTTGTCTCCTGTCACCTTGTCTCATGTCACCTTGTCTCTGTCACCTTGTCTCCTGTCACCTTGTCTCATGTCACCTTGTCTCCTGTCACCTTGTCTCCTGTCACCTTGTCTCCTGTCACCTTGTCTCCTGTCACCTTGTCTCCTGTCACCTTGTCTCATGTCACCTTGTCTCCTGTCACCTTGTCTCCTGTCACCTTGTCTCCTGTCACCTTGTCTCCTATCACCTTGTCTCCTGACCCTGTCTGACTCCAATGGGTAACGTGTGTTGTTGTTGTTGTTTTCTATTGCAAAATGTTTTGCTGTGATGTCACTGATATGATCGTGGTTTTCTCTTCACTGCTGCTAATTTAACCTTCTCACTAAACATGCATATTCACTTGTTGGCAGGCAAAAAATCTGAAAAGCACACACACACACACACACACACACACACACACACACACACACACACACACACACACACACACACAACACACACACAACACACATACACACACACACACACACACTGTTTCACCTGTCTGCTACGATTAACCTTTCCATCAATCAAGACCCTGTCTCCATTAACCACACACGCACATACACACACGCACGAGCACACACACACACGCAACACACACGCAACACTACCTCTCTCTCTCTCTCTCTCTCTCTCTCTCTCTCTCTCTCTCTCCCTCTCTCTCTCTCTCTCTCCATTAAATGGATTCAGATTAAATTATACAGAGTTACAGCCTCTCTCACAGGTCCTCTGGGGATTCCCTTGGAGTGTGTTTGTGCGTGTGTGTGTGTGTGTGTGTGTGTGTGTGTGTATTGAACCACTAAACTGGGTGGTTCGAGCCCTGAATGCTGATTGGCTGACAGCCGTTGGTATATCAGACCGTATGACATAATATGTATTTTTACTGCTCTAATTACGTTGGTAACCAGTTTATAACAGCAATAAGGCACCTCGGGAGTTTGTGGTAAATGGCCAATATACCACGGCTAAGGGCTGTTCAGGCACTCCGTGTTGTGTCGTGCTTAAGATCAGCCCATAGCTGTGGTATATTGGCCATATACCACAACCCTCAGGCCTTATTGCCTAATTCTATACTATTTATTGCATCTTAGCCTCTGTAGCTCTGTCATCGCTCATCCATATATTTATATGTATTTATTCTTATTCCATCCCTTTACTTAGATGTGTGTGTATTAGAGGTCGTTGTTGTGGAATTGTTAGATTACTTGTTAGATATTACTGCATTTGGAACTAGAAGCACAAGCATTTCACTACACTCACAATAACATCTGCTAACCGTGTGTATGTGACCAATAACATCTGCTAACCATGTGTATGTGACCGATAACATCTGCTAACCATGTGTATGTGACCAATAACATCTGCTAACCATGTGTATGTGACCAATAACATCTGTATGTGACCAATAACATCTGCTAACCATGTGTATGTGACCAATAACATCTGCTAACCGTGTGACCAATAACATCTGCTAACCGTGTGACCAATAACATCTGCTAACCCTGTGTATGTGACCAATAACATCTGCTAACCATGTGTATGTGACCAATAACATCTGCTAACCATGTGTATGTGACCAATAACATCTGCTAACCGTGTGACCAATAACATCTGCTAACCATGTGTATGTGACCAATAACATCTGCTAACCGTGCGTCTGTGACCAATAACATTTGATTTGTCAACATCCTGTTAGAATCCTGCAACAACATTCTTAGAGTACAGAGATAATATTACCACCTATCACTACAGAGACGAACACAGAGAGAATATTACCACCTATCACTACAGAGACGAACACAGAGAGAATATTACCACCTATCACTACGGAGATGAACACAGAGATAATATTACCACCTATCACTACAGAGATGAACACAGAGAGAGAATATTACCACCTATCACTACGGAGATGAACACAGAGATAATATTACCACCTATCACTACAGAGATGAACACAGAGAGAGAATATTACCACCTATCACTACGGAGATGAACACAGAGAGAATATTACCACCTATCACTACAGAGATGAACACAGAGAGAATATTACCACCTATCACTACAGAGATGAACACAGAGAGAATATTACCACCTATCACTACAGAGATGAACACAGAGAGAATTTTACCACCTATCACTACGGAAGACGAACACAGAGAAAATCCCCAAATAACACATTCAGGGCAGAATTAGGCCAAATATGCATTACTAATTAATATCCCCAAAAATTGCCATCAAATTCAATTACCACCTAAAAACAAGCGACCCCCACTCCTATCACTACATAGACCTGAAACACCAAGAGAGGAACACAGAGAAAAGTTCCCTCATCCAGCTGGTCGAGAGGCTGTTCACAAACCAACCCAACAAAGCCTCAGGACAGCACTCAGACAGTCTGGCCCAACCAAATGAAAATCAAACAACAATAAAATGATATTACCTATTGGGAAAACATGACCAAAATCACTGAAAGACTATCTGACCACTGTGACTGATAGACAACTGGGGGGGGCACAACGTACAGACTCAGTGAGTCTATTGAGAGAGGCCGCCGTAGGCAGACTTGGCTCTCAACAGACGCCCACAAAATGAGCTGGCAACTGAGCTGCACTTCCTCACCTCCTGCCAAATATATGACCGTATTAGAGACTAATATTATTTCCCACAGATGACAAGGACCCCAAAAATAATTAGAAAACAAATTAAATATTGATAAGCTCCGTTATCTGCTAGGTGGAATACCGCAGTGTGACCTGCTGCAATAAGAAAAGGAGGAGAACAAACACCACAGTAAATTAAACCTGATTTCATTTCCCTCGCCAGTTATGCTTATTCTATTCACAGCACACGCTCTCGCACACACGCTGGCTTGCTGAGCGGGCCCTTGTGGAGACGGGTTGCTGAGCGGGTCCTAGTGGAGCCGGGTTGCTGAGAGGGCCCTAGTGGAGCCGGGTTGCTGAGCGGGTCCTAGTGGAGCCGGGTTGCTGAGTGGGCCCTAGTGGAGACGGGTTGCTGAGCGGGTCCTAGTGGAGCCGGGTTGCTGAGAGGGCCCTAGTGGAGCCGGGTTGCTGAGCGGGTCCTAGTGGAGCCGGGTTGCTGAGTGGGCCCTAGTGGAGACGGGTTGCTGAGCGGGTCCTAGTGGAGCCGGGTTGCTGAGAGGGCCCTAGTGGAGCCGGCTAGCTGAGCGGGCCCTAGTGGAGACAGGTTGCTCTATATATATCTAAAGAGAGAGCTTTACAGGCCCGGACTCGTTTTTGTGTTTCAAACGTCTTTCAATCTTGAAACTTTTGTGGTTAATTTTAATTGTTAATTTGTTGATTTCATTTACCTAGGCAATGTTTAAAAAATAATAATAATAATTTAATCTTTGTTTAACCAGATAGGCCAGTTGAGAACAAGTTCTCATTTACAACAGCGACCTGGCCCAGATAAAGCAAAGCAGTGCGACACAAACAACAACACAGAGTTACACATGGAGTAAACAATCATACAGTCAATAACACAGTAGAAAAATCTATATACAGTGTGTGCAAATGTAGTAAGAGAAGGGAGGTAAGGCAATAAATATGCCATAGTGGCAAAATAATTCAAATTTAGCATTAACACTGGAGTGATAGATGTGCAGATGATGATGTGCAAGTTGAGATACTGGGGTGCAAAAGAGCAAAATAAATAACAATATGGGGATGAGGTAGTTGGATGGGCTATTTACAGATGGGCTATTTACAGATGGGCTATTTACAGATGGGCTATTTACAGATGGGCTATGTACAGGTGGGCTATTTACAGATGGGCTATGTACAGGTGGGCTATTTACAGATGGGCTATGTACAGGTGGGCTATTTACAGATGGGCTATGTACAGGTGCAGTGAACGGTGAGCTGCTCCGACACCTGATACTTCAAGTATATGTGTTTCCCATATGAATTGAATTGAGAGAGAGGAGGAGTTAAGCAATACGAGAACCTTCAGCCCTTAGGAAGGAGTTAAGCAATACGAGAACCTTCAGCCCTTAGGAAGGAGTTAAGCAATACGAGGACCTTCAGCCCTTAGGAAGGAGTCTTAAGCAATACGAGGACCTTCAGCCCTTAGGAAGGAGTCTTAAGCAATACGAGGACCTTCAGCCCTTAGGAAGGAGTTAAGCAATACGAGGACCTTCAGCCCTTAGGAAGGAGTTAAGCAATACGAGGACCTTCAGCCCTTAGGAAGGAGTTAAGCAATACGAGGACCTTCAGCCCTTAGGAAGGAGTTAAGCAATACGAGGACCTTCAGCCCTTAGGAAGGAGTTAAGCAATACGAGGACCTTCAGCCCTTAGGAAGGAGTTAAGCAATACGAGGACCTTCAGCCCTTAGGAAGGAGTTAAGCAATACGAGGACCTTCAGCCCTTAGGAAGGAGTTAAGCAATACGAGGACCTTCAGCCCTTAGGAAGGAGTTAAGCAATACGAGGACCTTCAGCCCTTAGGAAGGAGTTAAGCAATACGAGGACCTTCAGCCCTTAGGAAGGAGTCTTAAGCAATACGAGGACCTTCAGCCCTTAGGAAGGAGTTGTCACACGATAATCCTCGGGGTTCGAGGGCCTTATTGCTTTTATAAAACGGTTGCCAACATATTTATAAAAAATACTTTTTTTCATTAAAAACTATTTTCATGAGTACATTTGTTTTTTTTTACATTCTGCAGTTGCTATGCAAAGCGGGCTGGTCGCTAAGGCTTTTTCTCATGGTTTGACCCAGTCATTCATTCTAATAATTATGTTATTTTGACGAGATTCATTGATGATGAGAGACAAAATCTTCAATAAATGATCATATATATCCATTAGACCTATATGGGTCCTCGCTGGTTAATGAAGGAATGGAATTCTGAGTGTTTGACAAACGCGCCGAATACAACAGGTGTAAACCTTACAAAGGAAATGCTTACTTACAAGCCCTTAACCAACAATGCAGTTTTAAGAAAAATAAGTGTTTAAGAAAGTATTTACTAAAATAACCTGAAGTAAAAAATACATAAACATTTTTTGGGGGGGGGGTGAAAAATAAAAAATAATTAAAAAATAATTAAAGAGCAACAATAAAATAGCAGTAGCAAGGCTATATACAGGAGGTACCGGTACAGAGTCAATGTGGAGACTATATACAGGGAGGTACCGGTACAGAGTCAATATAGAGGCTATATACAGGAGGTACCGGTCCAGAGTCAATGTGGAGACTATATACAGGGAGGTACCGGTACAGAGTCAATGTGGAGACTATATACAGGGAGGTACCGGTACAGAGTCAATGTGGAGGCTATATACAGGAGGTACCGGTACAGAGTCAATGTGGAGGCTATATACAGGGAGGTACCGGTACAGAGTCAATGTGGAGACTATATACAGGAGGTACCGGTACAGAGTCAATATAGAGGCTATATACAGGAGGTACCGGTACAGAGTCAATATAGAGGCTATATACAGGAGGTACCGGTACAGAGTCAATGTGGAGACTATATACAGGGAGGTACCGGTACAGAGTCAATATAGAGGCTATATACAGGAGGTACCGGTACAGAGTCAATATAGAGGCTATATACAGGAGGTACCGGTACAGAGTCAATGTGGAGACTATATACAGGGAGGTACCGGTACAGAGTCAATATAGAGGCTATATACAGGAGGTACCGGTACAGAGTCAATATAGAGGCTATATACAGGAGGTACCGGTACAGAGTTAATGTGGAGGCTATATACAGGGGGTACCGGTACAGAGTCAATGTGGAGACTATATACAGGGAGGTACCGGTACAGAGTCAATGTGGAGACTATATACAGGAGGTACCGGTACAGAGTCAATGTGGAGACTATATACAGGGAGGTACCGGTACAGAGTCAATGTGGAGACTATATACAGGGAGGTACTGGTACAGAGTCAATGTGGAGACTATATACAGGAGGTACCGGTACAGAGTCAATGTGGAGACTATATACAGGGAGGTACCGGTACAGAGTCAATGTGGAGACTATATACAGGGGGTACCGGTACAGAGTCAATGTGGAGACTATATACAGGAGGTACCGGTACAGAGTCAATGTGGAGACTATATACAGGAGGTACCGGTACAGAGTCAATGTGGAGGCTATATACAGGAGGTACCGGTCCAGAGTCAATGTGGAGGCTATATACAGGGGGTACCGGTACAGAGTCAATATAGAGGCTATATACAGGGGGTACCGGTACAGAGTCAATGTGGAGACTATATACAGGGAGGTACCGGTACAGAGTCAATGTGGAGACTATATACAGGAGGTACCGGTACAGAGTCAATGTGGAGACTATATACAGGGAGGTACCGGTACAGAGTCAATGTGGAGACTATATACAGGGGGTACCGGTACAGAGTCAATGTGGAGACTATATACAGGAGGTACCGGTACAGAGTCAATGTGGAGACTATATACAGGGAGGTACCGGTACAGAGTCAATGTGGAGGCTATATACAGGAGGTACCGGTACAGAGTCAATGTGGAGGCTATATACAGGGAGGTACCGGTACAGAGTCAATGTGGAGACTATATACAGGAGGTACCGGTACAGAGTCAATATAGAGGCTATATACAGGAGGTACCGGTACAGAGTCAATATAGAGGCTATATACAGGAGGTACCGGTACAGAGTCAATGTGGAGACTATATACAGGAGGTACCGGTACAGAGTCAATATAGAGGCTATATACAGGAGGTACCGGTACAGAGTCAATGTGGAGACTATATACAGGGAGGTACCGGTACAGAGTCAATATAGAGGCTATATACAGGAGGTACCGGTACAGAGTCAATATAGAGGCTATATACAGGAGGTACCGGTACAGAGTTAATGTGGAGGCTATATACAGGGGGTACCGGTACAGAGTCAATGTGGAGACTATATACAGGGAGGTACCGGTACAGAGTCAATGTGGAGACTATATACAGGAGGTACCGGTACAGAGTCAATGTGGAGACTATATACAGGGAGGTACCGGTACAGAGTCAATGTGGAGACTATATACAGGGAGGTACTGGTACAGAGTCAATGTGGAGACTATATACAGGAGGTACCGGTACAGAGTCAATGTGGAGACTATATACAGGGAGGTACCGGTACAGAGTCAATGTGGAGACTATATACAGGGGGTACCGGTACAGAGTCAATGTGGAGACTATATACAGGAGGTACCGGTACAGAGTCAATGTGGAGACTATATACAGGAGGTACCGGTACAGAGTCAATGTGGAGGCTATATACAGGAGGTACCGGTCCAGAGTCAATGTGGAGGCTATATACAGGGGGTACCGGTACAGAGTCAATATAGAGGCTATATACAGGGGGTACCGGTACAGAGTCAATGTGGAGACTATATACAGGGAGGTACCGGTACAGAGTCAATGTGGAGACTATATACAGGAGGTACCGGTACAGAGTCAATGTGGAGACTATATACAGGGAGGTACCGGTACAGAGTCAATGTGGAGGCTATATACAGGGAGGTACCGGTACAGAGTCAATGTGGAGACTATATACAGGAGGTACCGGTACAGAGTCAATATAGAGGCTATATACAGGAGGTACCGGTACAGAGTCAATATAGAGGCTATATACAGGAGGTACCGGTACAGAGTCAATGTGGAGACTATATACAGGGAGGTACCGGTACAGAGTCAATATAGAGGCTATATACAGGAGGTACCGGTACAGAGTCAATATAGAGGCTATATACAGGAGGTACCGGTACAGAGTCAATGTGGAGACTATATACAGGGAGGTACCGGTACAGAGTCAATATAGAGGCTATATACAGGAGGTACCGGTACAGAGTCAATATAGAGGCTATATACAGGAGGTACCGGTACAGAGTTAATGTGGAGGCTATATACAGGGGGTACCGGTACAGAGTCAATGTGGAGACTATATACAGGGAGGTACCGGTACAGAGTCAATGTGGAGACTATATACAGGAGGTACCGGTACAGAGTCAATGTGGAGACTATATACAGGGAGGTACCGGTACAGAGTCAATGTGGAGACTATATACAGGGAGGTACTGGTACAGAGTCAATGTGGAGACTATATACAGGAGGTACCGGTACAGAGTCAATGTGGAGACTATATACAGGGAGGTACCGGTACAGAGTCAATGTGGAGACTATATACAGGGGGTACCGGTACAGAGTCAATGTGGAGACTATATACAGGAGGTACCGGTACAGAGTCAATGTGGAGACTATATACAGGAGGTACCGGTACAGAGTCAATGTGGAGGCTATATACAGGAGGTACCGGTCCAGAGTCAATGTGGAGGCTATATACAGGGGGTACCGGTACAGAGTCAATATAGAGGCTATATACAGGGGGTACCGGTACAGAGTCAATGTGGAGACTATATACAGGGAGGTACCGGTACAGAGTCAATGTGGAGACTATATACAGGAGGTACCGGTACAGAGTCAATGTGGAGACTATATACAGGGAGGTACCGGTACAGAGTCAATGTGGAGACTATATACAGGGGGTACCGGTACAGAGTCAATGTGGAGACTATATACAGGAGGTACCGGTACAGAGTCAATGTGGAGACTATATACAGGAGGTACCGGTACAGAGTCAATGTGGAGGCTATATACAGGAGGTACCGGTCCAGAGTCAATGTGGAGGCTATATACAGGGGGTACCGGTACAGAGTCAATATAGAGGCTATATACAGGGGGTACCGGTACAGAGTCAATGTGGAGGTTATATACAGGGGGTACCGGTACAGAGTCAATATAGAGGCTATATACAGGGGGTACCGGTACAGAGTCAATATAGAGGCTATATACAGGAGGTACCGGTACAGAGTCAATATAGAGGCTATATACAGGAGGTACCGGTACAGAGTCAATGTGGAGGCTATATACAGGGGGTACCGGTACAGAGTCAATATAGAGGCTATATACAGGAGGTACCGGTACAGAGTCAATGTGGAGGCTATATACAGGAGGTACCGGTACAGAGTCAATATAGAGGCTATATACAGGAGGTACCGGTACAGAGTCAATGTGGAGGCTATATACAGGGGGTACCGGTACAGAGTCAATATAGAGGCTATATACAGGAGGTACCGGTACAGAGTCAATGTGGAGGCTATATACAGGAGGTACCGGTACAGAGTCAATATAGAGGCTATATACAGGAGGTACCGGTACAGAGTCAATGTGGAGGCTATATACAGGAGGTACCGGTACAGAGTCAATATAGAGGCTATATACAGGAGGTACCGGTACAGAGTTAATGTGGAGGCTATATACAGGGGGTACCGGTACAGAGTCAATGTGGAGACTATATACAGGGAGGTACCGGTACAGAGTCAATGTGGAGACTATATACAGGAGGTACCGGTACAGAGTCAATGTGGAGACTATATACAGGGAGGTACCGGTACAGAGTCAATGTGGAGACTATATACAGGAGGTACCGGTACAGAGTCAATGTGGAGACTATATACAGGGAGGTACCGGTACAGAGTCAATGTGGAGACTATATACAGGGGGTACCGGTACAGAGTCAATGTGGAGACTATATACAGGAGGTACCGGTACAGAGTCAATGTGGAGACTATATACAGGAGGTACCGGTACAGAGTCAATGTGGAGGCTATATACAGGAGGTACCGGTCCAGAGTCAATGTGGAGGCTATATACAGGGGGTACCGGTACAGAGTCAATATAGAGGCTATATACAGGGGGTACCGGTACAGAGTCAATGTGGAGACTATATACAGGGAGGTACCGGTACAGAGTCAATGTGGAGACTATATACAGGAGGTACCGGTACAGAGTCAATGTGGAGACTATATACAGGGAGGTACCGGTACAGAGTCAATGTGGAGACTATATACAGGGGGTACCGGTACAGAGTCAATGTGGAGACTATATACAGGAGGTACCGGTACAGAGTCAATGTGGAGACTATATACAGGAGGTACCGGTACAGAGTCAATGTGGAGGCTATATACAGGAGGTACCGGTCCAGAGTCAATGTGGAGGCTATATACAGGGGGTACCGGTACAGAGTCAATATAGAGGCTATATACAGGGGGTACCGGTACAGAGTCAATGTGGAGGTTATATACAGGGGGTACCGGTACAGAGTCAATATAGAGGCTATATACAGGGGGTACCGGTACAGAGTCAATATAGAGGCTATATACAGGAGGTACCGGTACAGAGTCAATATAGAGGCTATATACAGGAGGTACCGGTACAGAGTCAATGTGGAGGCTATATACAGGGGGTACCGGTACAGAGTCAATATAGAGGCTATATACAGGAGGTACCGGTACAGAGTCAATGTGGAGGCTATATACAGGAGGTACCGGTACAGAGTCAATATAGAGGCTATATACAGGAGGTACCGGTACAGAGTCAATGTGGAGGTTATATACAGGGAGGTACCGGTACAGAGTCAATGTGGAGGCTATATACAGGAGGTACCGGTACAGAGTCAATATAGAGGCTATATACAGGAGGTACCGGTACAGAGTCAATGTGGAGGCTATATACAGGAGGTACCGGTACAGAGTCAATATAGAGGCTATATACAGGAGGTACCGGTACAGAGTCAATGTGGAGGCTATATACAGGGGGTACCGGTACAGAGTCAATATAGAGGCTATATACAGGAGGTACCGGTACAGAGTCAATGTGGAGGCTATATACAGGAGGTACCGGTACAGAGTCAATATAGAGGCTATATACAGGAGGTACCGGTACAGAGTCAATGTGGAGGCTATATACAGGGGGTACCGGTACAGAGTCAATATAGAGGCTATATACAGGAGGTACCGGTACAGAGTCAATGTGGAGGCTATATACAGGGGGTACCGGTACAGAGTCAATGTGGAGGCTATATACAGGAGGTACCGGTCCAGAGTCAATATAGAGGCTATATACAGGAGGTACCGGTACAGAGTCAATGTGGAGACTATATACAGGAGGTACCGGTACAGAGTCAATGTGGAGGCTATATACAGGAGGTACCGGTACAGAGTCAATATAGAGGCTATATACAGGAGGTACCGGTACAGAGTCAATGTGGAGGCTATATACAGGGGGTACCGGTACAGAGTCAATATAGAGGCTATATACAGGAGGTACCGGTACAGAGTCAATGTGGAGGCTATATACAGGGGGTACCGGTACAGAGTCAATGTGGAGGCTATATACAGGAGGTACCGGTCCAGAGTCCATGTGGAGGCTATATACAGGAGGTACCGGTACAGAGTCAATGTGGAGGCTATATACAGGGGGTACCGGTACAGAGTCAATGTGGAGGCTATATACAGGAGGTACCGGTACAGAGTCAATATAGAGGCTATATACAGGAGGTACCGGTCCAGAGTCAATGTGGAGGCTATATACAGGGGGTACCGGTACAGAGTCAATGTGGAGGCTATATACAGGAGGTACCGGTCCAGAGTCCATGTGGAGGCTATATACAGGAGGTACCGGTACAGAGTCAATGTGGAGGCTATATACAGGGGGTACCGGTACAGAGTCAATGTGGAGGCTATATACAGGAGGTACCGGTCCAGAGTCCATGTGGAGGCTATATACAGGAGGTACCGGTCCAGAGTCAATGTGGAGGCTATATACAGGAGGTACCGGTCCAGAGTCCATGTGGAGGCTATATACAGGAGGTACCGGTCCAGAGTCCATGTGGAGGCTATATACAGGAGGTACCAGTCCAGAGTCCATGTGGAGGCTATATACAGGAGGTACCGGTACAGAGTCAATATAGAGGCTATATACAGGAGGTACCGGTCCAGAGTCCATGTGGAGGCTATATACAGGAGGTACCGGTACAGAGTCAATATAGAGGCTATATACAGGAGGTACCGGTCCAGAGTCTATGTGGAGGCTATATACAGGAGGTACCTGTCCAAAGTCTATGTGGAGGCTATATACAGGAGGTACCGGTCCAGAGTCTATGTGGAGGCTATATACAGGAGGTACCTGTCCAAAGTCTATGTGGAGGCTATATACAGGAGGTACCGGTCCAGAGTCTATGTGGAGGCTATATACAGGAGGTACCGGTCCAGAGTCTATGTGGAGGCTATATACAGGAGGTACCTGTCCAGAGTCTATGTGGAGGCTATATACAGGAGGTACCGGTCCAGAGTCCATGTGGAGGCTATATACAGGAGGTACCGGTCCAGAGTCCATGTGGAGGCTATATACAGGAGGTACCGGTCCAGAGTCCATGTGGAGGCTATATACAGGAGGTACCGGTCCAGAGTCCATGTGGAGGCTATATGCAGGAAGTACCGGTCCAGAGTCAATGTGGAGGCTATATACAGGGGGTACCGGTCCAGAGTCCATGTGGAGGCTATATACAGGGGGTACCGGTCCAGAGTCCATGTGGAGGCTATATACAGGAGGTACCGGTCCAGAGTCCATGTGGAGGCTATATACAGGAGGTACCGGTCCAGAGTCCATGTGGAGGCTATATACAGGAGGTACCAGTCCAGAGTCCACGTGGAGGCTATATACAGGGGGTACCGGTACAGAGTCAATGTGGAGGCTATATACAGGAGGTACCGGTCCAGAGTCTATGTGGAGGCTATATACAGGAGGTACCGGTCCAGAGTCCATGTGGAGGCTATATACAGGAGGTACCGGTCCAGGGTCCATGTGGAGGCTATATATAGGAGGTACCGGTCCAGAGTCCATGTGGAGGCTATATACAGGGGGCTACCAGTACAGAGTCAATGTGCGGGGGCACCGGTTAGTCGAGGTAATTGAGGTATTATTTACATGTAGGTACAGGTAAAGTGACTATAGATATTAAACAGAGAGTAGCAGCAGTGTAAAAGAGGGGTCTGGGTAGCCCTTTGATTAGCTGTTCAGGAGTCTTATGGCTTGGGGTTGGAAGCTGTTGAGAAGCCTTTCGGACCTAGACTTGGCACTCTGGTAGAGAACAGTCTACGACAAGGGTGGCTGGGGTCTTTGGCCATTTTTAGGGCCTTCCTCTGACACCGCCTGGTATAGAGGTCCTGGATGGCAGGAAGCTTGGCCCTAGTAATGTACTGGGTCGTACGCACCACCCTCTGTAGTGCCTTGCGGTCGGAAGCCGAGCGGTTGCCATACCATGTGGTGCTGACGGATGCTGACGGATGCTGACGGATGCTGACGGATGCTGACGGATGCTCTCGATGGTGCAGCTGTAGAACTTTTTGAGGATCTGAGGCCAAATCTTTTCAGTCTCCTGAGAGGGAATAGGCCCTCTTAACGAACATTTTGGTGTGTTTGTACCATGATAGTTGTTTGGTGATGTGGATACCAATGATCTTGAAGCTCTCAACCTGCTCCACTACAGCCCTGTCAATGAGAATGAAGGCATGCTCGGTCCTCTTTTTCCTGTAGTCCACAATCATCTCCTTTTGTCTTGCTCAAGTTGAGGGAGAGATTGTTGTCCTGGCACCACACAGCCAGGTCTCTGACCTCCTCCCTATAGGCTGTCTCGTCATTGTCGGTGATCAGGCCTACCATTGTTGTGTCGTTTACGGTTTCCATGGTGAAGTATTGGTTCCATGTTCATTCTTGGGTAGCTAGCCTACTGGCACAGGGGAGGTCACATTTGTAAGATTATACATTGTTGCACACGTCGTAGAGACAGACAGGTAGGTTTATACCCCCAACTGTAGAGACAGACAGGTAGGTTTATACCCCCAACTGTAGAGACAGACAGGTAGGTTTATACCCCCACTGTTGTAGAGACAGACAGGTAGGTTTATACCCCTGCTGTTGTAGAGACAGACAGGTAGGTTTATACCCCAACTGTTGTAGAGACAGACAGGTAGGTTTATACCCCCAACTGTAGAGACAGACAGGTAGGTTTATACCCCAACTGTTGTAGAGACAGACAGGTAGGTTTATACCCCAACTGTTGTAGAGACAGACAGGTAGGTTTATACCCCAACTGTTGTAGAGACAGACAGGTAGGTTTATACCCCCAACTGTAGAGACAGACAGGTAGGTTTATACCCCAACTGTAGAGACAGACAGGTAGGTTTATACCCCCAACTGTTGTAGAGACAGACAGGTAGGTTTATACCCCCAACTGTAGAGACAGACAGGTAGGTTTATACCACAACTGTAGAGACAGACAGGTAGGTTTATACCCCAACTGTAGAGACAGACAGGTAGGTTTATACCCCAACTGTTGTAGAGACAGACAGGTAGGTTTATACCCCAACTGTTGTAGAGACAGACAGGTAGGTTTATACCCCAACTGTTGTAGAGACAGACAGGTAGGTTTATACCCCAATTGTTGTAGAGACAGACAGGTAGGTTTATACCCCAACTGTTGTAGAGACAGACAGGTAGGTTTATACCCCAACTGTTGTAGAGACAGACAGGTAGGTTTATACCCCCAACTGTTGTAGAGACAGACAGGTAGGTTTATACCCCAACTGTTGTAGAGACAGACAGGTAGGTTTATACCCCAACTGTTATAGAGACAGACAGGTAGGTTTATACCCCCAACTGTAGAGACAGACAGGTAGGTTTATACCCCCAACTGTAGAGACAGACAGGTAGGTTTATACCCCCAACTGTAGAGACAGACAGGTAGGTTTATACCCCAACTGTTGTAGAGACAGACAGGTAGGTTTATACCCCCAACTGTAGAGACAGACAGGTAGGTTTATACCCCCAACTGTAGAGACAGACAGGTAGGTTTATACCCCCAACTGTAGAGACAGACAGGTAGGTTTATACCCCCAACTGTAGAGACAGACAGGTAGGTTTATACCCCAACTGTAGAGACAGACAGGTAGGTTTATACCCCAACTGTTGTAGAGACAGACAGGTAGGTTTATACCCCAACTGTTGTAGAGACAGACAGGTAGGTTTATACCCCCAACTGTAGAGACAGACAGGTAGGTTTATACCCCCAACTCTAGAGACAGACAGGTAGGTTTATACCCCCAACTGTTGTAGAGACAGACAGGTAGGTTTATACCCCCAACTGTAGAGACAGACAGGTAGGTTTATACCCCCAACTCTAGAGACAGACAGGTAGGTTTATACCCCCAACTGTAGAGGCAGACAGGTAGGTTTATACCCCCAACTGTTGTAGAGACAGACAGGTAGGTTTATACCCCCAACTGTTGTAGAGACAGACAGGTAGGTTTATAGAATGAAAGGCAGAGTCTAAGGCCCATCCACCATCCCCGTCCAGAACAGCCTAGCAGAACCAACAACCTACTGGACAGAGTCTTAGGCTCATCCACCAGCCCCGTCCAGAACAACCTAGCAGAACCAACAACCTACTGGACAGAGTCTTAGGCTCATCCACCAGCCCCGTCCAGAACAACCTAGCAGAACCAACAACCTACTGGACAGAGTCTTAGCCCCATCCACCATCCCTGTCCAGAACAACCTAGCAGAACCAACATCCTACTGGACAGAGTCTTAGGCCCATCCACCATCCCCGTCCAGAACAACCTAGCAGAACCAACAACCTACTGGACAGAGTCTTAGGCCCATCCACCATCCCCGTCCAGAACAACCTAACAGAACCAACAACCTACTGGACAGAGTCTTAGGCTCATCCACCATCCCCGTCCAGAACAACCTAGCAGAACCAACAACCTACTGGACAGAGTCTTAGGCCCATCCACCATCCCCGTCCAGAACAACCTAACAGAACCAACAACCTACTGGACAGAGTCTTAGGCCCATCCACCATTGTGTGGGCGTGAGTGTGTATGATTGCATGTGGCTTGTGGATATATTTATCTACAGAAATGTTGTGTGTTGCATGTGTGTGTTGCGTGTGTTGTGTGTGTGAAATCCCGTTAACTGTTAAGTCCTCTAGCCTGCAGCCTATCCTCTCTCCTTTCTCATCTCTCCTCTTGTCATTCTTTATCACTCTCTCCTCTGGCTCCATCTACACTTTCTCTCTCTCTATCCTCTGTTTCCCTCTACCCTTTCCCTCTCTCTCTCTCTCTCTCTCTCTCTCTCTCTCTCTCTCTCTCTCTCTCTCTCGCTCTCTCTCATCTCCATCTACCCTCTCTCTCTCTCTCTCTCTCTCTCTCTCCCTCTCTCTCTCTCTCTCTCTCTCTATCCTCTGTCTCCCTCTACCATTTATCTATTCCAACCTCTCTGCTCCCTTTCTCCCCTTGTTCCACTTTCTCTGTCCACTTTCTTCCTCTCTGTCCCCAATCTTTCTCTTCCCCTCGCTCCCCGCCTCTCCCTCTATCAGAGTTAAATAGATTACTAGGACAGTGGCGTAAAAGTGGGTGACATTGAGAGATCCAAGGCCGGCCAGCCAACTGCTCCTTTCATTGGTATTATGGCAAAGAGACAGAGAGAGAGAGATAGAGGTAGAGAGAGAGACAGAGGTAGAGAGAGAGATAGAGGTAGAGAGAGAGAGAGAGGTAGAGGTAGAGAGAGAGATAGAGGTAGAGGTAGAGAGAGAGAGAGGTAGAGGTAGAGAGAGAGAGAGAGAGAGAGGTAGAGGTAGAGAGAGAGATAGAGGTAGAGAGAGAGAGAGAGAGGTAGAGAGAGAGATAGAGGTAGAGAGAGAGAGGTAGAGGTAGAGAGAGAGAGAGAGGTAGAGGTAGAGAGAGAGGTAGAGGTAGAGAGAGAGAGAGGTAGAGGTAGAGAGAGAAAGAAGAGAGGTAGAGGTAGAGAGAGAGATAGAGGTAGAGAGAGAGAGAGAGAGGTAGAGAGAGAGATAGAGGTAGAGAGAGAGAGAGGTAGAGAGAGAGAGAGAGAGGTAGAGAGAGATAGAGGTAGAGAGAGATAGCGGTAGAGAGAGAGTAGAGGTAGAGAGAGATAGAGGTAGAGAGAGAGATAGAGATAGAGAGAGAGATAGAGGTAGAGAGAGAGATAGAGAGAGATAGATAGAGGTAGAGAGAGAGAGATAGAGGTAGAGAGAGAGATAGAGGTAGAGAGAGATAGAGGTGTCATGTGTTGCTACCATGCTGTGTTGTCATGTGTTGCTACCATGCTGTGTTGTCATGTGTTGCTACCATGCTGTGTTGTCATGTGTTGCTACCATGCTGTGTTGTCATGTGTTGCTACCATGCTGTGTTGTCATGTGTTGCTACCATGCTGTGTTGTCATGTGTTGCTACCATGCTGTGTTGTCATGTGTTGCTGCCATGCTGTGTTGTCATGTGTTGCTACCATGCTGTGTTGTCATGTGTTGCTGCCATGCTGTGTTGTCATGTGTTGCTACCATGCTGTGTTGTTGTCTTAGGTCTCTCTTTATTTATTTATGATAAGATACAGGCGTCCTTCTTAACTCAGTTGCCGGAGAGGAAGTAAACCACTCAGGGATTTCAACATGAGGCCAATGGTGACTTTAAAACAGTTACAGAGTTGAAATGCTGTGAACTGAGGATGGATCAACAACATTGTAGTTACTCCACAATACTAACCTAATACACAGAGCGAAAATAAGGAAGTACAGACAAAAATATTCCAAAACATGCATCCTGTTTGCAACACGGCAACACGGCAACACGGCAACACGGCAACAAGGCAACACGGCAACACGGCAACACGGCAACACGGCATCACGGCACTACTAGAACAATCCTAGAGGAAAACCAGTCTGCTTTCCAACACGGCACTACTGGAACAATCCTAGAGGAAAACCAGTCTGCTTTCCAACACGGCTCTACTGGAACAATCCTAGAGGAAAACCAGTCTGCTTTCCAACACGGCACTACTGGAACAATCCTAGAGGAAAACCAGTCTGCTTTCCAACAGACACTGGGAGATGAATTCACCTTTCAGCAGGACAATAACCTAAAACACAAGGCCAGGACAATAACCTAAAACACAAGGCCAGGACAATAACCTAAAACACAAGGCCAGGACAATAACTTAAAACACAAGGCCAGGACAATAACCTAAAACACAAGGCCAGGACAATAACCTAAAACACAAGGCCAGGACAATAACCTAAAACACAAGGCCAGGACAATAACCTACAACACAAGGCCAGGACAATAACCTAAAACACAAGGCCAGGACAATAACCTAAAACACAAGGCCAGGACAATAACCTAAAACACAAGGCCAGGACAATAACCTAAAACACAAGGCCAGGACAATAACCTAAAACACAAGGCCAGGACAATAACCTAAAACACAAGGCCAGGACAATAACCTAAAACACAAGGCCAGGACAATAACCTAAAACACAAGGCCAGGACAATAACCTAAAACACAAGGCCAGGACAATAACCTAAAACACAAGGCCAGGACAATAACCTAAAACACAAGGCCAGGACAATAACCTAAAACACAAGGCCAGGACAATAACCTAAAACACAAGGCCAGGACAATAACCTAAAACACAAGGCCAGGACAATAACCTACAACACAAGGCCAGGACAATAACCTAAAACACAAGGCCAGGACAATAACCTAAAACACAAGGCCAGGACAATAACCTAAAACACAAGGCCAGGACAATAACCTAAAACACAAGGCCAGGACAATAACCTAAAACACAAGGCCAGGACAATAACCTAAAACACAAGGCCAGGACAATAACCTAAAACACAAGGCCAGGACAATAACCTAAAACACAAGGCCAGGACAATAACCTAAAACACAAGGCCAGGACAATAACCTAAAACACAAGGCCAGGACAATAACCTAAAACACAAGGCCAGGACAATAACCTAAAACACAAGGCCAGGACAATAACCTAAAACACAAGGCCAGGACAATAACCTAAAACACAAGGCCAGGACAATAACCTACAACACAAGGCCAGGACAATAACCTAAAACACAAGGCCAGGACAATAACCTAAAACACAAGGCCAGGACAATAACCTAAAACACAAGGCCAGGACAATAACCTAAAACACAAGGCCAGGACAATAACCTAAAACACAAGGCCAGGACAATAACCTAAAACACAAGGCCAGGACAATAACCTAAAACACAAGGCCAGGACAATAACCTAAAACACAAGGCCAGGACAATAACCTAAAACACAAGGCCAGGACAATAACCTAAAACACAAGGCCAGGACAATAACCTAAAACACAAGGCCAGGACAATAACCTAAAACACAAGGCCAGGACAATAACCTAAAACACAAGGCCAGGACAATAACCTAAAACACAAGGCCAGGACAATAACCTAAAACACAAGGCCAGGACAATAACCTAAAAAACAAGGCCAGGACAATAACCTAAAACACAAGGCCAGGACAATAAACTAAAACACAAGGCCAGGACAATAACCTAAAACACAAGGCCAGCTCTACGCTGGAGTTGCTTACCAAGACGACATTGAATGTTCCTGAGTGAAACTAGTTACAGTTTTGACTTAAATCTACTTGAAAATCTATCTAATTGCGGTCCAGCAATGATGAACAACCAACTTGACAGAGCTTGAAGAATTTAAAAAAGAATAATGTGCAATCCAGTGTGGAAAGCTCTTCGAGACTTACCCAGAAAGACTCACAGCTGTAATCGCTGCCAAAGGTGAAAAATTCAATATTTCTCTATTTCTTCTCAATAAATTAGCAAAAAATAAATTTGAGTTAAATTTTAACGTAACATGATGAGGTATTGTGTGTTTTTTTTAATCCATTTTGAAATCAGGCTGTAACACAACAGAATGTGGAATAAGTCAAGGGGTATGACTAGTTAAGGGGTATGACTAGTCAAGGGGTATGAATACTTCCTGAAGGCTCTGTATATCTCAGAAGAAGAAAAATGGTCTATTCTCAAAAGCATCGTCCCATTGGGATAACAAACAACACCCGGTGTCCCAAATGGCACCCTATTTACTATGGGCTCTGGTCTATAGTAGTGTTCTATATAGAGAATAGGGCTCTGGTCTATAGTAGTGTTCTATATAGGGAATAGGGCTCTGGTCTATAGTAGTGTTCTATATAAGGAATAGGGCTCTGGTCTATAGTAGTGTTCTATATAGGGAATAGGGCTCTGGTCTATAGTAGTGCACTATATAGGGAATAGGGCTCTGGTCTATAGTAGTGTTCTATATAAGGAATAGGGCTCTGGTCTATAGTAGTGTTCTATATAGGGAATAGGGCTCTGGTCTATAGTAGTGCACTATATAGGGAATATGGCTCTGGTCTATAGTAGTGTTCTATATAAGGAATAGGGCTCTGGTCTATAGTAGTGCACTATATAGGGAATAGGGCTCTGGTCTATAGTAGTGTTCTATATAAGGAATAGGGCTCTGGTCTATAGTAGTGTTCTATATAGGGAATAGGGCTCTGGTCTATAGTAGTGCACTATATAGGGAATAGGGCTCTGGTCTATAGTAGTGTTCTATATAAGGACTAGGGCTCTGGTCTATAGTAGTGTTCTATATAAGGAATAGGGCTCTGGTCTATAGTAGTGTTCTATATAGGGAATAGGGCTCTGGTCTATAGTAGTGTTCTATATAGGGAATAGGGCTCTGGTCTATAGTAGTGTTCTATATAGGGAATTGGGCCCTGGTCTATAGTAGTGTTCTATAACTGGACCTTAACTGGCGTCACTAGGGACTGTAACTGGCGTCGCTAGGGACAGTAACTGGCGTCGCTAGGGACAGTAACTGGCGTCGCTAGGGACTGTAACTGGCGTCGCTATGGACAGTAACTGGCGTCACTAGGGACTGTAACTGGCGTCGCTAGGG
>NC_048581.1:810000-842500 GCF_013265735.2 Oncorhynchus mykiss | reverse complement strand
GGTATCATGGTACTATCATAGTATTCTCTACCTCTCCTCTATAAGGTATCATAGTATTCTCTACCTCTCCTCTATAAGGTGTCATAGTATTCTCTACCTCTCCTCTATAAGGTATCATGGTACTATCATAGTATTCACTACCTCTCCTCTATAAGGTATCATAGTATTCACTACCTCTCCTCTATAAGGTATCATAGTATTCTCTACCTCTCCTCTATAAGGTATCATAGTATTCTCTACCTCTCCTCTATAAGGTATCATAGTATTCACTACCTCTCCTCTATAAGGTATCATAGTATTCTCTACCTCTCCTCTATAAGGTATCATAGTATTCTCTACCTCTCCTCTATAAGGTATCATAGTATTCACTACCTCTCCTCTATAAGGTATCATGGTATTCACTACCTCTCCTCTATAAGGTATCATGGTATTCACTACCTCTCCTCTATAAGGTATCATAGTATTCACTACCTCTCCTTTATAAGGTATCATAGTATTCACTACCTCTCCTCTATAAGGTATCATGGTATTCACTACCTCTCCTCTATAAGGTATCATGGTATTCACTACCTCTCCTCTATAAGGTGTCATAGTATTCTCTACCTCTCCTCTATAAGGTATCATGGTATTCACTACCTCTCCTCTATAAGGTATCATAGTATTCACTACCTCTCCTCTATAAGGTATCATGGTATTCACTACCTCTCCTCTATAAGGTATCATGGTATTCACTACCTCTCCTCTATAAGGTATCATAGTATTCAATACCTCTCCTCTATAAGGTATCATGGTATTCACTACCTCTCCTCTATAAGGTATCATGGTATTCTCTACCTCTCCTCTATAAGGTATCATAGTATTCACTACCTCTCCTCTATAAGGTATCATGGTACTATCATAGTATTCTCTACCTCTCCTCTATAAGGTATCATGGTATTCACTACCTCTCCTCTATAAGGTATCATGGTATTCTCTACCTCTCCTCTATAAGGTATCATAGTATTCTCTACCTCTCCTCTATAAGGTATCATAGTATTCTCTACCTCCCCTCTATAAGGTATCATGGTATTCACTACCTCTCCTCTATAAGGTATCATGGTATTCACTACCTCTCCTCTATAAGGTATCATGGTATTCACTACCTCTCCTCTATAAGGTGTCATAGTATTCTCTACCTCTCCTCTATAAGGTATCATAGTACTATCATAGTATTCTCTACCTCTCCTCTATAAGGTATCATGGTATTCTCTACCTCTCCTCTATAAGGTATCATGGTATTCACTACCTATCCTCTATAAGGTGTCAGAGTATTCTCTACCTCTCCTCTATAAGGTATCATGGTATTCTCTACCTCTCCTCTATAAGGTATCATAGTATTCTCTACCTCTCCTCTATAAGGTATCATGGTATTCTCTACCTCTCCTCTATGGTATCATAGTATTCTCTACCTCTCCTCTATAAGGTATCATGGTATTCTCTACCTCTCCTCTATAAGGTATCATAGTATTCTCTACCTCTCCTCTATAAGGTATCATGGTATTCACTACCTCTCCTCTATAAGGTATCATGGTATTCTCTACCTCTCCTCTATAAGGTATCATAGTATTCTCTACCTCTCCTCTATAAGGTGTCATGGTACTATCATAGTATTCTCTACCTCTCCTCTATAAGGTATCAGGGTATTCTCTACCTCTCCTCTATAAGGTATCATGGTATTCACTACCTCTCCTCTATAAGGTGTCATAGTATTCTCTACCTCTCCTCTATAAGGTATCATAGTACTATCATAGTATTCTCTACCTCTCCTCTATAAGGTATCATGGTATTCTCTACCTCTCCTCTATAAGGTATCATGGTATTCACTACCTATCCTCTATAAGGTGTCATAGTATTCTCTACCTCTCCTCTATAAGGTATCATGGTATTCTCTACTTCTCCTCTATAAGGTATCATAGTATTCTCTACCTCTCCTCTATAAGGTATCATGGTATTCTCTACCTCTCCTCTATGGTATCATAGTATTCTCTACCTCTCCTCTATAAGGTATCATGGTATTCTCTACCTCTCCTCTATAAGGTATCATAGTATTCTCTACCTCTCCTCTATAAGGTATCATGGTATTCACTACCTCTCCTCTATAAGGTATCATGGTATTCTCTACCTCTCCTCTATAAGGTATCATAGTATTCTCTACCTCTCCTCTATAAGGTATCATGGTATTCTCTACCTCTCCTCTATAAGGTATCATAGTATTCTCTACCTGTCCTCTATAAGGTGTCATGGTACTATCATAGTATTCTCTACCTCTCCTCTATAAGGTATCATGGTATTCTCTACCTCTCCTCTATAAGGTATCATGGTATTCACTACCTCTCCTCTATAAGGTGTCATAGTATTCTCTACCTCTCCTCTATAAGGTATCATAGTACTATCATAGTATTCTCTACCTCTCCTCTATAAGGTATCATGGTATTCTCTACCTCTCCTCTATAAGGTATCATGGTATTCACTACCTCTCCTCTATAAGGTGTCATAGTATTCTCTACCTCTCCTCTATAAGGTATCATGGTATTCTCTACCTCTCCTCTATGGTATCATAGTATTCTCTACCTCTCCTCTATAAGGTATCATGGTATTCTCTACCTCTCCTCTATAAGGTATCATAGTATTCTCTACCTCTCCTCTATAAGGTATCATGGTATTCTCTACCTCTCCTCTATAAGGTATCATGGTATTCTCTACCTCTCCTCTATAAGGTATCATGGTATTCACTACCTCTCCTCTATAAGGTATCATGGTATTCTCTACCTCTCCTCTATAAGGTATCATGGTATTCACTACCTCTCCTCTATAAGGTATCATAGTATTCTCTACCTCTCCTCTATAAGGTATCATAGTATTCACTACCTCTCCTCTATAAGGTATCATGGTATTCACTACCTCTCCTCTATAAGGTATCATAGTATTCTCTACCTCTCCTCTATAAGGTATCATAGTATTCACTACCTCTCCTCTATAAGGTATCATGGTACTATCAGGATGTGAGGAGCCCTGTGTCCACATACTGTATGTAGCCCTTTATTTTTCCTCTCTTTCTCTCTCCCTCCCTCTTTTTCTCTCACCTCTTCTCTTCTCTCTTCTCTCTCTCACCTCTTTCTATTTCTCTCTCCCTCTCTCATTCTCTCTCACCTCCCTTTCTATTGCCCCCTCACCTCCGCTCCCCCCTCTCTCCCTCTCTTATTCTCTCTCACCTCCCTCTCTTCTCTCTCACCTCTTTCTCTTTCTCTCTCCCTCTCTCATTTTCTCTCACCTCCTCTCTTCTCTCTTCTCTCTCTCACCTCTTTCTATTTCTCTCTCCCTCTCTTATTCTCTCTCACCTCCCTTTCTATCTCCCCCTCACCTCTGCTCCCCCTTCTCTCCCTCTCTCACCTCCCTCTCTTCTCTTCTCTCTCAGAGATACTGTCTACCGTGAGAGATACTGTCTACCATGAGAGATACTGTCCACTGTGAGAGATACTGTCTACTGTGAGAAATACTGTCTCTCTCTCTCTCTCTCTCTCTCTCTCTCTGTTCTCTCTCTGTTCTCTCTCTCCCTCTCTCTCTCTCTCTCTCTTTCTCTCTCTCTATCCCTCTCTCTCTCTTTCTCTCTCTCTCTTTTTCTCTCTTTTTCTCTCTCTGATTTAAATGAAATTCAAAGGGCTTTATTGGCATGAGAAACATGTTTACATTACCAAAGCAAGTGAAATAGATAATAAACAAAAGTGAAATAAACAATCAGAAATGAACAGTAAACATGGGTTGATAAATATGGGTTGTACATACATACATACATACATAAAGTTGAAGTCGGAAGTTAACATACAAGAATGGCAAGACCCCAGGCCCAGATGGATACCCTGGTGAATTCTATAACACATTCAGCGACATGCTCTCTCCCTTCCTGCACAAAATGTTGGTTCAGGCCAATGAGAATAGAGCTCTCCCAGCTACTTCGGACGAGGCGTTCATTACAGTTATAAATAAGAAGGATAAAGAGCCGGAAGGGGTCATACAGACCAATATCTCTCTTAATATCTCTCCTTAATACAGACCAAAAGATTCCAGCAAAAACTCTGGCTAACAGGCTTAGCACTTTAGTGGGCAAATTGGTCCATTCGGACCAGACCGGCTTTATCCCTGAACAGAAGCTCATTCTTCAATCTCAGGCGCCTCTTCAACATTATGTATGCTCAGAGGTTACCCAACGTGGACCTTGCCGTTATATCTCTTGACCCCGAAATGACCTTTGACCAAGTTGAGTGGTCCTATCTGTTCAAGGCCCTACAGAAATGTAACATTGGAGATGGGTTCATAAATTGGATCCAGCTTTTATATAGGAACCCCTGTGGGAGAATACTCACTAACCAATCATTGTCGCCCCGATTTAACCTTTACAGAGGGACAAGGCAGGGTTGTGCGCTGTCGCCTATGCTCTTCGCTCTAATTATTGAACCTCTCGCTCAGGCGATCAGATCTCATGCAGCAATACACTGCTATAATACTAAAGACACTCTAAATAAGATTTATCTATACGCAGATGACATTCTCCTCTATGTAACAGAACCCCAGGCTAGTATCCCAGCTATTCTTGATGTGATCAATTTGTTTGGTACCTTCTCGGGATACAGAATAAATTGGAACAATAGTGAATTAATGCCCATACGGTTGCAAAACACCTCTCGGTTAGAACATCTACCATTTAAGTTATCTTCAGAAAAATTGTAGTTACCAAGCAATACTTCTCACTATCTAAAGACAATTTCCCCTCTCTGAGGCAAAAACTCAAGGCAATCATACAATTTTGGAAAACTCTCCCAATTTCTCTGCTCGGAAGAATTAATGCCATTAAAATGGTCTTCCTCTCACAACTGCTCTACTTATACCAGAACATCCCAGTATTCATACCTAAATCATTTCATAAACAACTGGACTCAATTATCAATCCTTTCATAAACAACTGGACTCAATTATCAATCCATTCATCTGGGATTATAAAACACACAGGATAGGTTAAAAAACCTCTGTAAATCCAAGATGGAAGGACTGCTGACCTCCGTGATGTTACGCTTTGGCTTGATGACGTATATCTATCATCCAGTTGGATTAGTGGACCGTGAGGATTGGCTGGATGACATATATCTATCATCCAGTTGGATTAGTATGGACCGTGAGGATTGGCTGGATGACCTATATCTATCGTCCAGTTGGATTAGTATGGACCGTGAGGATTGGCTGGATGACGTATATCTATCATCCAGTTGGATTAGTGGACCGTGAGGATTGGCTGGATGACGTATATCTATCATCCAGTTGGATTAGTATGGACTGTGAGGATTGGCTGGATGACCTATATCTATCGTCCAGTTGGATTAGTATGGACCGTGAGGATTGGCTGGATGACGTATATCTATCATCCAGTTGGATTAGTGGACCGTGAGGATTGGCTGGATGACGTTTATCTATCATCCAGTTGGATTAATGGACCGTGAGGATTGGCTGGATGACGTATATCTATCATCCAGTTGGATTAGTATGGACCGTGAGGATTGGCTGGATGACGTATATCTATCATCCAGTTGGATTAGTGGACCGTGAGGATTGACTGGAAGACGTATATCTATCATCCAGTTGGATTAGTATGGACCGTGAGGATTGGCTGGATGACCTATATCTATCGTCCAGTTGGATTAGTATGGACCGTGAGGATTGGCTGGATGACGTATATCTATCATCCAGTTGGATTAGTGGACCGTGAGGATTGGCTGGATGACGTATATCTATCATCCAGTTGGATTAGTATGGACCGTGAGGATTGGCTGGATGACCTATATCTATCGTCCAGTTGGATTAGTATGGACCGTGAGGATTGGCTGGATGACGTATATCTATCATCCAGTTGGATTAGTGGACCGTGAGGATTGGCTGGATGACGTTTATCTATCATCCAGTTGGATTAGTGGACCGTGAGGATTGGCTGGATGACGTATATCTATCATCCAGTTGGATTAGTATGGACCGTGAGGATTGGCTGGATGACGTATATCTATCATCCAGTTGGATTAGTGGACCGTGAGGATTGGCTGGATGACGTATATCTATCATCCAGTTGGATTAGTATGGACCGTAAGGATTGGCTGGATGACGTATATCTATCATCCAGTTGGATTAGTGGACAGTGAGGATTGGCTGGATGACGTATACCTATCATCCAGTTGGATTAGTGGACCGTGAGGATTGCCACCCCTTCTCTATTGGCGCTGTGATTGTGTCGCCTGTCCATTTGGAGATGCCACGTTATAATAACAATCCTATTATACACAGTCCATATCTGTATAGCAACAATCCTATTATACCCAGTCCATATATATTATAGCAACAATCCTATTATACCCAGTCCATATATATTATAGCAACAATCCTATTATACCCAGTCCATATCTGTATAGCAACAATCCTATTGTACCCAGTCCATATCTGTATAGCAACAATCCTATTATACACAGTCCACATCTGTATAGCAACAATCCTATTATACCCAGTCCATATATATTATAGCAACAATCCTATTATACCCAGTCCATATCTGTATAGCAACAATCCTATTGTACCCAGTCCATATCTGTATAGCAACAATCCTATTGTACCCAGTCCATATCTGTATAGCAACAATCCTATTGTACCCAGTCCATATCTGTATAGCAACAATCCTATTGTACCCAGTCCATTTCTGTTATAGCAACAATCCTATTGTACCCAGTCCATATATGTTATAGCAACAATCCTACTATACACATTCCATATCTGTTATAGCAACACTCCTATTGTACACAGTCCATATCTGGAAGCAAATTAAAGTCTACTTTGACATTAGACCAATATCATTCATGCTCCCTGTTGCCAGGAATTCCTCCTTTTCCCCCCCTCTAACCTTGATAACAACTTTGAGCGATGGGGAGAGTTGGGGATAAGTACCATAGGGGATTTATATATATAGAAGGGACCTTTGCTTCCTTTGAGTTGCTGAGGGAATTTTATAATCTTCCCAGAAATAACTTTTTCAGATACCTACAGATTGGAGACTATGTTAGAAAAATACCTTCCGACGTTTGGGAACGCTAATCCTTCCGACATTTGGGAAATGCTAAACCTTCCGTGTTTCACGAATGCATAAAAAGATGCCCCATCTCAGACAAACTGATATCTCGTCTATATGATGCTTTTCAATCTGTTAGCACACCTTCTACAGATGAGCATTTAAGGCTAAATGAGAGGAAGAACTAGGGACTGATATTTCGGTGGCCGACAGGGAAGATATCTTGGAGAATATCCACACCTGCTCCATTAATTCCAGACATCGTCTCATACAAGTCAAGGTATTACACAGATTACATTATTCCAAATCTTAACTGTAAAGGATATATCCTGATACCTCCCCTATGTGTGATAAATGTCATGCTGTGCAGGGTACACTACTCCACTGCTTTGCCCTATGCTCTAACTTGTATGGTTATTGGAGTGGAATTTTTAATATCCTCTGAAGTTCTAGAGACTTCAATAGACCCAGACCCGCTTCTGATAATCCTGAGAGTGTCTGATTCCCTAAACGGATTAACCAACCCCACAAAACAACTCATCTCTTACAGTCTCATTTCAGCCTCCAAAAAAATGTATCTCGTTGTTTTGGAAAAGGAAGGAAGCTCCCTCTACCATATTATGGCTCAGCGAATTGGAAAACACTGTACACTTAGAAAGAATTAGATATGTTCTGAACAATAAATTATCAACATTTCATAAAATCTGAAGCCTTTCGTCTCTTACTTGGACCAGTAGGCGCTGTGAATTTGTACATTCTAACGCAATTGTTTATTTTTGAACCATTCCATTGTAGATTGTCTTGTTGGAAGACAAATCTCCGTCCCAGTCTCAGGTCTTTTGCAGACTCCATCAGGTTTTCTTCCAGAATGGTCCTGTAATTGGCTCCATCCATCTTCCCATCAATTTTAACCATCTTCCCTGTCCCTGCTGAAGAAAAGAAGGCCCAAACCATGATGCTGCCACCACCATGTTTGACAGTGGGGATGGTGTGTTCAGCTGTGTTGCTTTTACGCCAAACATAACATTTTGCATTGTTGCCAAAAAGTTCAATTTTGGTTTCATCTGACCAGAGCACCTTCTTCCACATGTTTGGTGTGTCTCCCAGGTGGCTTGTGGCAAACTTTAAACAACACTTTTTATGGATATCTTTAAGAAATGGCTTTCTTCTTGCCACTCTTCCATAAAGGCCAGATTTGTGCAATATACGACTGATTGTTGTCCTATGGACAGAGTCTCCCACCTCAGCTGTAGATCTCTGCAGTTCATCCAGAGTGATCATGGGCCTCTTGGCTGCATCTCTGATCAGTCTTCTCCTTGTATGAGCTGAAAGTTTAGAGGGACGGCCAGGTCTTGGTAGATTTGCAGTGGTCTGATACTCCTTCCATGTCAATATTATCGCTTGCACAGTGCTCCTTGGGATGTTTAAAGCTTGGGAAATCTTTTTGTATCCAAATCCGGCTTTAAACTTCTTCACAACAGTATCTCGGACCTGCCTGGTGTGTTCCTTGTTCTTCATGATGCTCTCTGCGCTTTTGACGGACCTCTGAGACTATCACAGTGCAGGTGCATTTATACAGAGACTTGATTACACACAGGTGGATTGTATTTATCATCATTAGTCATTTAGGTCAACATTGGATCATTCAGAGATCCTCACTGAACTTCTGGAGAGAGTTTGCTGCACTGAAAGTAAAGGGGCTGAATAATTTTGCACGCCCAATTTTTCAATTTTTCATTTTTTTTGTTAAAAAAGTTTGAAATATCCAATAAATGTCGTTCCACTTCATGATTGTGTCCCACTTGTTGTTGATTCTTCACAAAAAAAACAGTTTTATATCTTTATGTTTGAAGCCTGAAATGTGGCAAAAGGTCGCAAAGTTCAAGGGGGCCGAATTATTTCGCAAGGCACTGTAATGCCAGGGTATATCTGGTGGTCTGTCTCCTCAGCCACATAATGCCAGGGTATATCTGGTGGTCTCTCTCCTCATCACTCAGCCACATAATGCCAGGGTATATCTGCTGGTCTGTCTCCTCATCACTCAGCCACATATTGCCAGGGTATATCTGGTGGTCTGTCTCCTCATCACTCAGCCACATAATGTCAGGGTATATCTGGTGGTCTGTCTCCTTAGCCACATAATGCCAGGGTATATCTGGTGGTCTGTCTTCGCATGACTCAGCCGAGTAATGCCAGGGTGTATCTGGTGGTCTGTCTCCTCATCACTCAGCCACCTAATGCCAGGGTATATCTGGTGGTCTGTCTCCTCATCCCTCAGCCACATAATGCCAGGGTATATCTGGTGGTCTGTCTCCTCAGCCACATAATGCCAGGGTATATCTGGTGGTCTGTCTCCTCATCACTCAGCCACATAATGCCAGGGTATATCTGGTGGTCTGTCTCCTCAGCACTCAGCCACATAATACCAGGGTATATCTGCTGGTCTGTCTCCTCATCCCTCAGCCACATAATGCCAGGGTATATCTGCTGGTCTGTCTCCTCATCACTCAGCCACATAATGCCAGGGTATATCTGCTGGTCTGTGTCCTCATCACTCAGCCACATAATGCCAGGGTATATCTGGTGGTCTGTCTCCTCATCACTCAGCCACATAATGCCAGGGTATATCTGCTGGTCTGTCTCCTCATCACTCAGCCAAATAATGCCAGGGTATATCTGGTGGTCTGTCTCCTCATGGCTCAGCCACATAATGCCAGGGTATATCTTGTGGTCTGTCTCCTCAGCCACATAATGCCAGGGTATATCTGCTGGTCTGTCTCCTCATCACTCAGCCACATATTGCCAGGGTATATCTGGTGGTCTGTCTCCTCATCACTCAGCCACATAATGTCAGGGTATATCTGGTGGTCTGTCTCCTCAGCCACATAATGCCAGGGTATATCTGGTGGTCTGTCTCCTTAGCCACATAATGCCAGGGTATATCTGGTGGTCTGTCTTCGCATGACTCAGCCGAGTAATGCCAGGGTGTATCTGGTGGTCTGTCTCCTCATCACTCAGCCACCTAATGCCAGGGTATATCTGGTGGTCTGTCTCCTCATCACTCAGCCACATAATGCCAGGGTATATCTGGTGGTCTGTCTCCTCAGCACTCAGCCACATAATACCAGGGTATATCTGCTGGTCTGTCTCCTCATCCCTCAGCCACATAATGCCAGGGTATATCTGCTGGTCTGTCTCCTCATCACTCAGCCACATAATGCCAGGGAATATCTGCTGGTCTGTGTCCTCATCACTCAGCCACATAATGCCAGGGTATATCTGGTGGTCTGTCTCCTCATCACTCAGCCACATAATGCCAGGGTATATCTGCTGGTCTGTCTCCTCATCACTCAGCCACATAATGTCAGGGTATATCTGGTGGTCTGTCTCCTCAGCCACATAATGCCAGGGTATATCTGGTGGTCTGTCTCCTTAGCCACATAATGCCAGGGTATATCTGGTGGTCTGTCTTCCCATGACTCAGCCGAGTAATGCCAGGGTGTATCTGGTGGTCTGTCTCCTCATCACTCAGCCACCTAATGCCAGGGTATATCTGCTGGTCTGTCTCCTCATCACTCAGCCACATAATGCCAGGGTATATCTGGTGGTCTGTCTCCTCAGCCACATAATGCCAGGGTATATCTGGTGGTCTGTCTCCTTAGCCACATAATGCCAGGGTATATCTGGTGGTCTGTCTTTGCATGACTCAGCCGAGTAATGCCAGGGTGTATCTGGTGGTCTGTCTCCTCATCACTCAGCCACATAATGCCAGGATATATCTGGTGGTCTGTCTCCTCATCACTCAGCCACATAATGCCAGGGTATATCTGGTGGTCTGTCTCCTCAGCACTCAGCCACATAATACCAGGGTATATCTGCTGGTCTGTCTCCTCATCCCTCAGCCACATAATGCCAGGGTATATCTGCTGGTCTGTCTCCTCATCACTCAGCCACATAATGCCAGGGTATATCTGCTGGTCTGTGTCCTCATCACTCAGCCACATAATGCCAGGGTATATCTGGTGGTCTGTCTCCTCATGGCTCAGCCACATAATGCCAGGGTATATCTAGTGGTCTGTCTCCTCAGCCACATAATGCCAGGGTATATCTGGTAGTCTGTCTCCTCAGCCACATAATGCCAGGGTATACCTGGTGGTCTGTCTCCTCATCACTCAGCCACATAATGCCAGGGTATATCTGGTGGTCTGTCTCCTCATGGCTCAGCCACATAATGCCAGGGTATATCTGGTGGTCTGTCTCCTTAGCCACATAATGCCAGGGTATATCTGGTAGTCTGTCTCCTCAGCCACATAATGCCAGGGTATACCTGGTGGTCTGTCTCCTCATCCCTCAGCCACATAATGCCAGGGTATATCTGCTGGTCTGTCTCCTCATCACTCAGCCACATAATGCCAGGGTATATCTGCTGGTCTGTGTCCTCATCACTCAGCCACATAATGCCAGGGTATATCTGATGGTCTGTCTCCTCATCACTCAGCCACATAATGCCAGGGTATATCTGCTGGTCTGTCTCCTCATCACTCAGCCAAATAATGCCAGGGTATATCTGGTGGTCTGTCTCCTCATGGCTCAGCCACATAATGCCAGGGTATATCTGGTGGCCTGTCTCCTCAGCCACATAATGCCAGGGTATATCTGGTAGTCTGTCTCCTCAGCCACATAATGCCAGGGTATACCTGCTGGTCTGTGTCCTCATCACTCAGCCACATAATGCCAGGGTATATCTGGTGGTCTGTCTCCTCATCACTCAGCCACATAATGCCAGGGTATATCTGCTGGTCTGTCTCCTCATCACTCAGCCACATAATGCCAGGGTATATCTGGTGGTCTGTCTCCTCATCACTCAGCCAAATAATGCCAGGGTATATCTGGTGGTCTGTCTCCTCATGGCTCAGCCACATAATGCCAGGGTATATCTAGTGGTCTGTCTCCTCAGCCACATAATGCCAGGGTATATCTGGTAGTCTTTCTCCTCAGCCACATAATGCCAGGGTATACCTGGTGGTCTGTCTCCTCATCACTCAGCCACATAATGCCAGGGTATATCTGGTGGTCTGTCTCCTCATGGCTCAGCCACATAATGCCAGGGTATATCTGGTGGTCTGTCTCCTTAGCCACATAATGCCAGGGTATATCTGGTAGTCTGTCTCCTCAGCCACATAATGCCAGGGTATACCTGGTGGTCTGTCTCCTCATCCATCAGCCACATAATGCCAGGGTATATCTGCTGGTCTGTCTCCTCATCACTCAGCCACATAATGCCAGGGTATATCTGCTGGTCTGTGTCCTCATCACTCAGCCACATAATGCCAGGGTATATCTGGTGGTCTGTCTCCTCATCACTCAGCCACATAATGCCAGGGTATATCTGGTGGTCTGTCTCCTCATGGCTCAGCCACATAATGCCAGGGTATATCTGGTGGTCTGTCTCCTCAGCCACATAATGCCAGGGTATATCTGGTAGTCTGTCTCCTCAGCCACATAATGCCAGGGTATACCTGGTGGTCTGTCTCCTCATCACTCAGCCACATAAGCCAGGGTATATCTGGTGGTCTGTCTCCTCATCACTCAGCCACATAATGCCAGGGTACATCTGCTGTGCTTTCTAGAATAAGAGCAAGCGTATATCGAGGTAGAAAAGGGCAATAGAGGATAAAACGGATTTTAATGTTCTATTTCGTCGAGGTCACAATAGTTACATCGTCTTTCCAATTCCATTTCGCCCACAACAACGTCCTGTTTCAATACGCAGAGTGTCCCTGATATTACCTGTGCACATAGCGATCTCTTGTTTCAGAAAGGTTAAACATAATATCTCTCACACACCAATTCACCCTTAATCAATCAAAAGGTTCTCAATTTGGGTTTATGACTAAATCTCCTTCACCCAGTTTTTTCATATTGCATCGACAGTTTTTTGTTAATGATATCTATGTCTCCCTTCATTTGGTTTTCGTACAAGATGTCCACAGTCAGACTGTTGAAATAGATCAGACATTTCAGTTGCCCGGGCTCTCCCTATGGACAGATCCCATTGAAAAACTTTACTAGCTACTCTGGCAGTTGGCATCTCCAACAGTCTATTCTAAAGTCTCACCCATACACACCTTCCATCTCACCTCACAGGGTTCCCAGCCCATGTTATTGTCATAAACACCTTCCATCTCACCTCACAGGGTTCCCATGTCCCCAGTTATTGTCATAAACACCTTCCATCTCACCTCACAGGGTTCCCAGCCCATGTTATTGCCATAAACACCTTCCATCTCACCTCACAGGGTTCCCAGCCCATGTTATTGTCATAAACACCTTCCATCTCACCTCACAGGGTTCCCAGCCCATGTTATTGTCATATACACCTTCCATCTCACCTCACAGGGTTCCCAGCCCATGTTATTGCCATAAACACCTTCCATCTCACCTCACAGGGTTCCCAGCCCATGTTATTGCCATACACACCTTCCATCTCACCTCACAGGGTTCCCATGTCCCCAGTTATTGTCATAAACACCTTCCATCTCACCTCACAGGGTTCCCAGCCCATGTTATTGTCATAAACACCTTCCATCTCACCTCACAGGGTTCCCAGCCCATGTTATTGTCATACACACCTTCCATCTCACCTCACAGGGTTCCCATGTCCCCAGTTATTGTCAGACACACCTTCCACCTCACCTCACAGGGTTCCCATGTCCCCAGTTATTGCCATAAACACCTTCCATCTCACCTCACAGGGTTCCCAGCCCATGTTATTGCCATACACACCTTCCATCTCACCTCACAGGGTTCCCATGTCCCCAGTTATTGCCATAAACACCTTCCATCTCACCTCACAGGGTTCCCAGCCCATGTTATTGTCATAAACACCTTCCATCTCACCTCACAGGGTTCCCAGCCCATGTTATTGCCATACACGCCTTCCATCTCACCTCACAGGGTTCCCAGCCCATGTTATTGTCATAAACACCTTCTATCTCACCTCACAGGGTTCCCAGCCCATGTTCCCAGTTATTGTCATAAACACCTTCCATCTCACCTCACAGGGTTCCCAGCCCATGTTCCCAGTTATTGTCATAAACACCTTCCATCTCACCTCACAGGGTTCCCAGCCCATGTTATTGTCATACACACCTTCCATCTCACCTCACAGGGTTCCCAGCCCATGTTATTGTCATACACACCTTCCATCTCACCTCACAGGGTTCCCAGCCCATGTTATTGCCATAAACACCTTCCATCTCACCTCACAGGGTTCCCAGCCCATGTTATTGTCATAAACACCTTCCATCTCACCTCACAGGGTTCCCAGCCCATGTTATTGTCATAAACACCTTCTATCTCACCTCACAGGGTTCCCAGCCCATGTTCCCAGTTATTGTCATAAACACCTTCCATCTCACCTCACAGGGTTCCCAGCCCATGTTCCCAGTTATTGTCATAAACACCTTCCATCTAACCTCACAGGGTTCCCAGCCCATGTTATTGTCATACACACCTTCCATCTCACCTCACAGGGTTCCCAGCCCATGTTATTGGCATAAACACCTTCCATCTCACCTCACAGGGTTCCCAGCCCATGTTATTGTCATAAACACCTTCCATCTCACCTCACAGGGTTCCCAGCCCATGTTATTGTCATAAACACCTTCCATCTCACCTCACAGGGTTCCCAGCCCATGTTATTGTCATAAACACCTTCCATCTCACCTCACAGGGTTCCCAGCCCATGTTATTGTCATAAACACCTTCCATCTCACCTCACAGGGTTCCCAGCCCATGTTATTGTCATACACACCTTCCATCTCACCTCACAGGGTTCCCAGCCCATGTTATTGTCATAAACACCTTCCATCTCACCTCACAGGGTTCCCAGCCCATGTTATTGTCATAAACACCTTCCATCTCACCTCACAGGGTTCCCAGCCCATGTTATTGTCATAAACACCTTCCATCTCACCTCACAGGGTTCCCAGCCCATGTTATTGTCATAAACACCTTCCATCTCACCTCACAGGGTTCCCAGCCCATGTTATTGTCATAAACACCTTCCATCTCACCTCACAGGGTTCCCAGCCCATGTTATTGTCATAAACACCTTCCATCTCACCTCACAGGGTTCCCAGCCCATGTTCCCAGTTATTGTCATAAACACCTTCCATCTCACCTCACAGGGTTCCCAGCCCATGTTATTGTCATAAACACCTTCTATCTCACCTCACAGGGTTCCCAGCCCATGTTCCCAGTTATTGTCATAAACACCTTCCATCTCACCTCACAGGGTTCCCAGCCCATGTTCCCAGTTATTGTCATAAACACCTTCCATCTCACCTCACAGGGTTCCCAGCCCATGTTATTGTCATAAACACCTTCCATCTCACCTCACAGGGTTCCCAGCCCATGTTCCCAGTTATTGTCATAAACACCTTCCATCTCACCTCACAGGGTTCCCAGCCCATGTTATTGTCATAAACACCTTCCATCTCACCTCACAGGGTTCCCAGCCCATGTTATTGTCATAAACACCTTCCATCTCACCTCACAGGGTTCCCAGCCCATGTTATTGTCATAAACACCTTCCATCTCACCTCACAGGGTTCCCAGCCCATGTTATTGCCATAAACACCTTCCATCTCACCTCACAGGGTTCCCAGCCCATGGTATTGTCATAAACACCTTCCATCTCACCTCACAGGGTTCCCAGCCCATGTTATTGTCATAAACACCTTCCATCTCACCTCACAGGGTTCCCAGCCCATGTTATTGTCATAAACACCTTCCATCTCACCTCACAGGGTTCCCAGCCCATGTTATTATCATAAACACCTTCCATCTCACCTCACAGGGTTCCCAGCCCATGTTATTGTCATAAACACCTTCCATCTCACCTCACAGGGTTCCCAGCCCATGTTATTGTCATAAACACCTTCTATCTCACCTCACAGGGTTCCCAGCCCATGTTATTGTCATAAACACCTTCCATCTCACCTCACAGGGTTCCCAGCCCATGTTATTGTCATAAACACCTTCTATCTCACCTCACAGGGTTCCCAGCCCATGTTATTGTCATAAACACATTCCATCTCACCTCACAGGGTTCCCAGCCCATGTTATTGTCATACACACCTTCCATCTCACCTCACAGGGTTCCCAGCCCATGTTATTGTCATAAACACCTTCCATCTCACCTCACAGGGTTCCCAGCCCATGTTATTGTCATAAACACCTTATATCTCACCTCACAGGGTTCCCAGCCCATGTTCCCAGTTATTGTCATAAACACCTTCCATCTCACCTCACAGGGTTCCCAGCCCATGTTATTGTCATAAACACCTTCCATCTCACCTCACAGGGTTCCCAGCCCATGTTATTGTCATAAACACCTTCCATCTCACCTCACAGGGTTCCCAGCCCATGTTATTGTCATAAACACCTTCCATCTCACCTCACAGGGTTCCCAGCCCATGTTATTGTCATACACACCTTCCATCTCACCTCACAGGGTTCCCAGCCCATGTTATTGTCATACACACCTTCCATCTCACCTCACAGGGTTCCCAGCCCATGTCCCCAGTTATTGTTAAGTATCAAAAGTATATCAAAATTGGATTTGTTTGTGAATTCTTTGTGGGTCTGTTAAATCTGAGGGAAATGACTGTCTATGGGTATACATTAGGACACGCAGCTCAGTTTCTTCTATGTTTATGGCCAAATAGCATTCTAGTTTGCTCTGGGGTTTTTTGTTCATTCTTTCCAATGTGTCAAGTAATTATCTTTTTGTTTTCTCATGATTTGGTTGGGTCTAATTGTGTTGCTGTCCTGGGGCTCTGTGGGGTGTGTTTGTGAACAGAGAACCCAGGACCAGCTTGCTTTAGGGGACTCTTCTCCAGGTTCATCTCTCTGTGGGTGATGGCTTTATTATGGAAGGTTTGGGAATCGCTTCCTTTTAGGTGGTTGTAGAATTTAACGACTCGTTTCTGGATTTTGATAATTAGAGAGTATCGGCCTAATTCTGCTCTGCATGCATTATTTGGTGTTTTACATTGTACACAGAGGATATTTTTTGCAGAATTCTGCATGCAGAGACTCAATTAGGTGTTTGTCCCATTTTGTGAATTCTTGGTTGGTGAGCGGACCCCAGACCTCACAACCATAAAGGACAATGGGTTCTGTCACTGATTCAAGTATTTTTTGCCAGATCCTAATTGGTATGTTCCTTTTGATGGCATAGAAGGCCCTTCTTGCCTTGTCTCTCAGATCGTTCACAGCTTTGTGGAAGCTACCTGTGGCGCTGATGTTTAGCCTAAGGTATGTTTTTTTGTGTGCTCTAGGGCAACGAGGTCTAGACGGAATTTATACTTGCAATGATTTACTGTCAGGGCCCAGGTCTGACAGAATCTGTGCAGAAGATCTAGGTGCTGCTGTAGGTCCTCCTTTATTGGAGACAGAATCACCAGATCATCAGCAAACAGTAGACATTTGACTTCAGATTCTAGTAGGGTGAGGCCGGGTGCTGCAGACTGCTCTAGTGTCCTCTCCAATTCGTTGATATATATGTGGAAGAGGGTGAGGCCGGGTGCTGCAGACTGCTCTAGTGTCCTCAACAATTCGTTGATATATATGTGGAAGAGGGTGAGGCCGGGTGCTGCAGACTGCTCTAGTGTCCTCAACAATTCGTTGATATATATGTGGAAGAGGGTGAGGCCGGGTGCTGCAGACTGCTCTAGTGTCCTCAACAATTCGTTGATATATATGTTGAAGAGGGTAGGGCTTAAGCTGCATCCCTGTCTCACCCCACGGCCCTGTGGAAAGAAATGTGTGGTTTTTTTTGCCAATTTTAACTGACCACTTGATGTCTCTCTTTCTCTCTCAATTCAATTCAAGGGGCTTTATTGGCATGGGAAACATATGTTAACATTGTCATATATATATATATATATAGTGTTGTAACGATGTGCAAATGGTTAAAATACAAAAGGTAAAAAATATAAACATTAATATGGGTTGTATTTACAATGGTGTTTGATCTTCACTGGTTGACCTTTTCTTGTGGCAACAGGTCACAAATCTTGCTGCTGTAATGGCACACTGTGGTATTTCACACTCTCCCTCTTTCTCTCTCACTTTCTTTCTCTATACTCTGTCTCTCTCTCTCTCTCTATACTCTGTCTCTCTCTCTCTCTATATACTCTGTCTCTCCCTTTCTCTCTCTATACTCTGTCTCTCTCTCTCCCTTTCTCTCTTTCTCTCTCTATACTCTGTCTCTCTCTCTCTCTTTCTATCTTTCTCTCTCTATACTCTGTCTCTCTCTCTCTCTTTCTATCTTTCTCTCTCTATACTCTGTCTCTCTCTCTCTCTCTATACTCTCTCTCTCTCTCTCTCTTTCTCTCTTTCTCTCTCTATACTCTGTCTCTCCCTTTCTCTCTATATACTCTGTCTCTCTATCTCTCCCTTTCTCTCTTTCTCTCTCTATACTCTCTCTCTCTCCCTCTCTCTATACTCTGTCTCTCTCTCTCCCTTTCTCCCTCTCTCTCTCTATACTCTGTCTCTCTCTCTCTCTTTCTCTCTCTATAATATGTCGCTCTCTCTCTCTTTCTCTCTCTATACTATGTCTCTCTCTCTCGCTCTCTCTCTTTCTCTCTTTCTCTATACTATGTTTCTCTCTCTCTTTCTCTCTCGATACTCTCTCTCTCTCTTTCTCTCTTTCTCTTTCTCTCTCTATACTCTCTCTCTCTCTCTCTCTCCCTTTCTGTATTTTTCTCTCAGCTAATTTTTTTTTATTGTATTGCAACGGAATTAATGTTTCCTGTTGGTGTGTGTGTGTGTGTGTGTGTGTGTGTGTGCCTGGCAGCAGTCAGTGGCCTCACCACAGTGGGTAGTTTGTCTCATGCTACGTAGGAGGAAGTCTCACCATCAATTATAGATTGTGCTGAGTGGCTGGTAGCGCCCCCCCCCCCCCCCCCCCCACCACACACACACATACACACACAACCTTTTTCATTGTTCTATCAGATTCTACAGTGGGTAAGCAGTGTAGCAATCTGTCTCTATCTCTTAATTTCCCTCCATCTCTATCTGGGCCTTTTCCTCCCTCCCTCCCTCCCTCCCGCCCTAGTCCCTAGTAACAGCACCAGAGATGATTAGTCCCTAGTAACAGCCCCAGAGATGATTAGTCCCTAGTAACAGCACCAGAGATGAAGGTTAGTCCCTAGTAACAGCACCAGAGATGACGGTTAGTCCCTAGTAACAGCACCAGAGATGATGATTAGTCCCTAGTAACAACACCAGAGATGAAGATTAGTCCCTAGTAACAGCACCAGAGATGAAGGTTAGTCCTTAGTAACAGCACCAGAGATGAAGGTTAGTCCCTAGTAACAGCACCAGAGATGAAGGTTAGTCCCTAGTAACAGCACCAGAGATGATTAGTCCCTAGTAACAGCACCAGAGATAATTAGTCCCTAGTAACAGCACCAGAGATGACGATTAGTCCCTAGTAACAGCACCAGAGATGACGATTAGTCCCTAGTAACAGCACCAGAGATGACAATTAGTCCCTAGTAACAGCACCAGAGATGAAGGTTAGTCCCTAGTAACAGCACCAGAGATGATTCGTCCCTAGTAACATCAACAGAGATGAAGATTAGTCCCTAGTAACAGCACCAGAGATGAAGGTTAGTCCTTAGTAACAGCACCAGAGATGAAGGTTAGTCCCTAGTAACAGCACCAGAGATGAAGGTTAGTCCCTAGTACCAGCACCAGATATGATTAGTCCCTAGTAACAGCACCAGAGATGAAGGTTAGTCCCTAGTACCAGCACCAGATATGATTAGTCCCTAGTAACAGCACCAGAGATGAAGGTTAGTCCCTAGTACCAGCACCAGATATGATTAGTCCCTAGTAACATCACCAGAGATGAAGATTAGGCCCTAGTAACAGCACCAGATATGATTAGTCCCTAATAACAGCACCAGATATGATTAGTCCCTAGTAACAGCACCAGATATGATTAGTCCCTAGTAACATCACCAGAGATGAAGATTAGTCCCTAGTAACAGCACCAGATATGATTAGTCCCTAGTAACAGCACCAGAGATGATTAGTCCCTAGTAACAGCACCAGAGATGATTAGTCCCTAGTAACATCACCAGATATGATTAGTCCCTAGTAACAGCACCAGAGATGATTATTCCCTAGTAACAGCACCAGAGATGATTAGTCCCTAGTAACAGCACCAGAGATGATTAGTCCCTAGTAACAGCACCAGAGATGATTATTCCCTAGTAACAGCACCAGATATGATTAGTCCCTAGTAACAGCACCAGAGATGATTATTCCCTAGTAACAGCACCAGAGATGATTAGTCCCTAGTAACAGCACCAGAGATGATTAGTCCCTAGTAACAGCACCAGAGATGAAGGTTAGTCCCTAGTAACAGCACCAGAGATGATTAGTCCCTAGTAACAGCACCAGAGATGATTAGTCCCTAGTAACAGCACCATAGATGACAATTAGTCCCTAGTAACAGCACCAGAGATGATTAGTCCCTAGTAACAGCACCAGAGATGATTAGTACCTAGTAACAGCACCAGAGATGATTAGTCCCTAGTAACAGCACCAGAGATGACAATTAGTCCCTAGTAACAGCACCAGAGATGAAGGTTAGTCCCTAGTAACAGCACCAGATATGATTAGTCCCTAGTAACATCACCAGAGATGAAGATTCTGATGGGTTTGGTTGAAAACTCAAGAGTTTACTTGCAAGGGGATGTGGGTTAATGCTCTGTAATGGTACAGCAGTTTGTTGTTATTGATGTTTTGTAAGAAGATACAGTCGCTAGTTAAAGTCTACACACCTCCAGCACGGTCTTCACGGTTAACTTCCTTTAAATCTCAAAAGGGATTTTTTATTTTTACGATCTCTCTACACAACCTACTCAACATTTATCAATACATAATGAATACATCATATATAAATGAAGAAGTCCTGATTGTGAATGTCTTCGCAGCCCCAGAGTTATTACTTGTCGGAAGCATCTTTGGCAGCCATTACAGCTGGGACTCATTTAAAATAAAATTCTACCAACACCCAGGGCAACATTTACCCATCAATTTGTCAAGATTTCTCAAGATCACTAAATGTGTTTGTGTGTCATTGATGGACAGCAATATTGAAACCTTGTTTCTGATTCTGAAGCTAATTTAAGATAGGATGTTGTACATCAGTAGAGGGGAAAACATGTATTCCCTTTTAAGATTTAATTTGTTTGTTTTTTCCCCAATTTTGAAGTTTGTCTGACCTACTCTCTCTCATTTCTCTCCAGTTTCTGGCCAACCTATGAACCACCAATGAGGAGGCAGGAGAGTAGACAGAGATCCAATCAGGGTTCCCGAAGACCAAACATCAAATGGTGAAATAGCCAATCAGATGGGAGGAAAAGGACAGAGCCATACTCAGCCGTCTCCCTGACGACAGACCCCAGGACCACAGACAACTGTAGCTCCAGAGGTTGTCCTCGTCATCCCTGACTCTCACACACTGTGGAAAACATGACCAGAAATATAAATGGAGGCTCAGATTGATCTCTCAATGTAAATGGAGGCTCAGATTGATCTCTCAATGTAAATGGAGGCTCAGATTGAACTCTCAATGTAAATGGAGGCTCAGATTGATCTCTCAATGTAAATGGAGGCTCAGATTGATCTCTCAATGTAAATGGAGGCTCAGATTGATCTCTCAATGTAAATGGAGGCTCAGATTGATCTCTCAATGTAAATGGAGACTCAGATTGATCTCTCAATGTAAATGGAGGCTCAGATTGATCTCTCAATGTAAATGGAGGCTCAGATTGATCTCTCAATCTGAGCAAAGTGCAGAAATAAAAGGTGCGGAGACTCTGTCCAATGAGCTACGTCAAGGTACTTCCCTCTAACTCTTCTCTGTTCCTCTGGACCAATCAAAGGAGGACCGTCCTTCCTCCAGACCAATCAAAGGAGGACCCATCCTTCCTCCTGACCAATCAGAGGACCATCTCCCCCAAAAAACGAATGGGTCCGCAAGTGAAAAAGATGTTGTGTCCTTCCTACGGACTAACCTGAGAGAAAGACGAGTTCCTGTTAAATCCTTCCTTTATTGTGTGTGGGACTAACCTGAGAGAAAGACGAGTTCCTGTTAAAACCTTCCTTTATTGTGTGTGGGACTAACCTGAGAGAAAGACGAGTTCCTGTTAAAACCTTCCTTTTTTGTGTGTGGGACTAACCTGAGAGAAAGACGAGTTCCTGTTAAAACCTTCCTTTTTTTGTGTGTGGGACTAACCTCAGACAAAAACTAGGAAGGGCCAACAATACTCTCTCCTTCCAACCCAACCCTGCCTTCTACTGCCGGGTGGACCAACGACACAGTGGAGAGCTGACATTGGTAAAGGCTGTATAGCTCTGGAGATCACAAGGTGCTCGTTGGATAGGTTCAACGAGAAGAGGAGAAGACTTTATTAATCCATGCCAGATGGAAATTGGACTGTAGTAACAATCATCATTCTTTACACTTCTCTTCCTCGCAGTGACGCTAACCTGGATAAATAAACAAAATCAATAAACAAAAACAACTATAATCAACAACATGGACGTCATCTTCAGAACGCCAACACAACCCCAAGAGGCGGGGTTTAACAACAGAGTGGGCGGGGTTTCGGTGGCGTTGTCGGCGACCAGTTGGTTTGCCTTCCTCTATGGCTTTGCCCTACTGTCAATCATCCAATTTCCCACGGTGACGGGCGACTGTTGGCTGATTGAGGGGGAGAAGGGCTTCGTGTGGTTGGCTATCTGCAGCCAGAACCAGCCCCCGTATGAAGCGATCCCTGCCCACATCAACAGGTAAGAACCAGCCCCAATATGAAGCGATCCCTGCCCACATCAACAGGTAAGAACCAGCCCCCTTATGAAGCGATTCCTGCCCACATCAACAGGTAACCATGGCAGAGATAGGGTCCCTGCCCACATCAACAGGTAACCATGGCAGAGATAGGGTCCCTGCCCACTTCAACAGGTAACCATGGCAGAGATAGGGTCCCTACCCACTTCAACAGGTAACCATGGCAGAGATAGGGTCCCTACCCACATCAACAGGAAACCAATGCAGAGATAGGGTCCCTGCCCACTTCAACAGGTAACCATGGCAGAGATAGGGTCCCTGCCCACATCAACAGGTAACCATGGCAGAGATAGGGTCACTGCCCACATCAACAGGTAACCATGGCAGAGATAGGGTCCCTGCCCACATCAACAGGTAATCATGGCAGAGATAGGGCCCCTGCCCACATCAACAGGTAATCATGGCAGAGATAGGGTCCCTGCCCACATCAACAGGTAACCATGGCAGAGATAGGGTCCCTGCCCACATCAACAGGTAACCATGGCAGAGATAGGGTCCCTGCCCACATCAACAGGTAACCATGGCAGAGATAGGGTCCCTGCCCACTTCAAGAGGTAACCATGGCAGAGATAGGGCCCCTGCCCACATCAACAGGTAACCATGGCAGAGATAGGGTCCCTGCCCACTTCAACAGGTAACCATGGCAGAGATAGGGTCCCTGCCCACATCAACAGGTAACCATGGCAGAGATAGGGTCCCTGCTCACATCAACAGGTAACCATGGCAGAGATAGGGTCCCTGCCCACATCAACAGGTAACCATGGCAGAGATAGGGTCCCTGCCCATATCAACAGGTAACCATGGCAGAGATAGGGTCCCTACCCACATCAACAGGTAACCATGGCAGAGATAGGGTCCCTGCCCACATCAACAGGTAACCATGGCAGAGATAGGGTCCCTGCCCACATCAACAGGTAACCATGGCAGAGATAGGGTCCCTGCCCATATCAACAGGTAACCATGGCAGAGATAGGGTCCCTGCCCACATCAACAGGTAACCATGGCAGAGATAGGGTCCCTGCCCACATCAACAGGTAACCATGGCAGAGATAGGGTCCCTGCCCACATCAACAGGTAACCATGGCAGAGATAGGGTCCCTGCCCACATCAACAGGTAACCATGGCATAGATAGGGTCCCTGCTCACATCAACAGGTAACCATGGCAGAGATAGGGTCCCTGCCCACATCAACAGGTAACCATGGCAGAGATAGGGTCCCTGCCCACATCAACAGGTAACCATGGCAGAGATAGGGCCCCTGCCCACATCAACAGGTAACCATGGCAGAGATAGGGTCCCTGCCCACATCAACAGGTAACCATGGCAGAGATAGGGCCCCTGCCCACATCAACAGGTAACCATGGCAGAGATAGGGTCCCTGCCCACATCAACAGTTAACCATGGCAGAGATAGGGTCCATGCCCACATCAACAGGTAACCATGGCAGAGATAGGGTCCCTGCCCACATCAACAGGTAACCATGGCAGAGATAGGGTCCCTGCCCACATCAACAGGTAACCATGGCAGAGATAGGGTCCCTGCCCACATCAACAGGTAACCATGGCAGAGATAGGGCCCCTGCCCACATCAACAGGTAACCATGGCAGAGATAGGGTCCCTGCCCACATCAACAGGTAACCATGGCAGAGATAGGGTCCCTACCCACATCAACAGGTAACCATGGCAGAGATAGGGTCCCTGCCCACATCAACAGGTAACCATGGCAGAGATAGGGTCCCTGCCCACATCAACAGGTAACCATGGCAGAGATAGGGTCCCTACCCACATCAACAGGTAACCATGGCAGAGATAGGGTCCCTGCCCATATCAACAGGTAACCATGGCAGAGATAGGGTCCCTGCCCACATCAACAGGTAACCATGGCAGAGATAGGGTCCCTGCCCACATCAACAGGTAACCATGGCAGAGATAGGGTCCCTGCCCACATCAACAGGTAACCATGGCAGAGATAGGGTCACTGCCCACATCAACAGGTAACCATGGCAGAGATAGGGTCCCTGCCCACATCAACAGGTAACCATGGCAGAGATAGGGTCCCTGCCCACATCAACAGGTAACCATGGCAGAGATAGGGTCCCTGCCCACATCAACAGGTAACCATGGCAGAGATAGGGTCCCTGCCCATATCAACAGGTAACCATGGCAGAGATAGGGTCCCTGCCCACATCAACAGGTAACCATGGCAGAGATAGGGTCCCTGCCCACATCAACAGGTAACCATGGCAGAGATAGGGTCCCTGCCCACATCAACAGGTAACCATGGCAGAGATAGGGTCCCTGCCCACATCAACAGGTAACCATGGCAGAGATAGGGTCCCTGCCCACATCAACAGGTAACCATGGCAGAGATAGGGTCCCTGCCCACATCAACAGGTAACCATGGCAGAGATAGGGTCCCTGCCCACATCAACAGGTAACCATGGCAGAGATAGGGTCCCTGCCCACATCAACAGGTAACCATGGCAGAGATAGGGTCCCTGCCCACATCAACAGGTAACCATGGCAGAGATAGGGTCCCTGCCCACATCAACAGGTAACCATGGCAGAGATAGGGTCCCTGCCCACATCAACAGGTAACCATGGCAGAGATAGGGTCCCTGCCCACATCAACAGGTAACCATGGCAGAGATAGGGTCCCTGCCCACATCAACAGGTAACCATGGCAGAGATAGGGTCCCTGCCCACATCAACAGGTAACCATGGCAGAGATAGGGTCCCTGCCCACATCAACAGGTAACCATGGCAGAGATAGGGTCCCTGCCCACATCAACAGGTAACCATGGCAGAGATAGGGTCCCTGCCCACATCAACAGGTAACCATGGCAGAGATAGGGTCCCTGCCCACATCAACAGGTAACCATGGCAGAGATAGGGGTTTTTAATCAGTGATTTTAATTGGTTCATTGAAACATAATTAGTGTTATTAATATGTTCTATTTTCCCATTAACTGTTCTTGAATGCATTTTCGTATTTTCATTTGATTAAATTGCATTAATTTGTATTCCCCAGATTTCCTGCTTATTCCCAACTCATTCCAGAAATATTCCAACCGGGATTTTTTAATTAACCTGGGAAACTTGGGAAAGTTACGGGAATTTTGCATTCCCAGGCAGAAGGCATTGTTTAGGCATTCTGTTCTGTGTGTTTTATTTTCCTTTGTTGCTCTATGTTTACTTCTAGTTAGGTTTTACTTGTTGTCACGTGAATGTTTTACTGTAAATTGCCTTTGAAGAAAAGAAAGACCTGTATCAACCTGTTGACCTTCGTCAGTTTGTTTTGTAAAGTGTTTTATTGCAAGTTTAAATGCACTTTAAATAAAGTCTGCTTTGAACAGCACCATCGTGGACCTGAGGCTCAACGAGAATAAGATCAAGAGTATCCATTTCTCATCGCTCAGCCGCTTTGGGAACCTGACGTACCTCAACCTCACCAAGAACGAGATCTCGTACGTGGAGGATGGAGCCTTCTCGGCCCAGTTCAACCTACAGGTTGGTCCTGAACATCACAGTGATTCCTGGGGCTCTGGTGAACTATGTAGGGAGAAGTGTGCCAGTTGGTACCTTCAATCACGTTACCTCATGTTGCCTTACCTTACCTCACGTTACCTTACCTCAGGTTACCTTACCTTATGTTACCTTACCTTACCTCACGTTACCTTACCTAACCTTGCGTTACCTTACCTCACGTCACCTTACCTAACCTCACGTCACCTTACCTTACCTCACGTCACCTTACATAACCTCACGTTACCTGACTTCACGTTACCTAACCTCACGTTACCTAACCTCACGTTACCTTACCCCACATTACCTTACCTCACATTACCTTACCTCACATTACCTTACCTCACGTTACCTTACCTCACGTTACCTTACCTCACATTACCTTACCTCACATTACCTTACCTCACATTAGCTTACCTCACGTTACCTTACCTCACGTTACCTTACCTCACGTTACCTTACCTCATGTTACCTTAACCTTTCCTACCTTACCCTCGCTCACCTTACCTTATCTTTCTTACCTTACCCTCTCTTACCTTACCCTCTCTTACCTTACCCTCTCTTACCTTACCATCTCTTACCTTACACTCTCTTACCTTACCCTCTCTTACCCTACCCTCTCTTACCTTACCTTACCCTCTCTTACCTTACCTTACCCTCTCCTACCTTACCCTCTCTTACCTTACCCTCTCTTACCTTACCCTCTCTTACCTTACCCTCTCCTACCTTACCCTCTCTTACCTTACCCTCTCTTACCCTACCTTACCCTCTCCTACCTTACCCTCTCTTACCTTATCTTACCCTCTCCTACCTTACCCTCTCTTACCTTACCCTCTCTTACCTTACCCTCTCTCACCTTACCCTCTCTTACCTTACCCTCTCTCACCTTACCAATTCTTACCTTACCTTCTTTTCTACCTTACCCTCTCTCACCTTACCTTATCTTTCTTACCTTACCCTCTCTTACCTTACCCTCTCTTACCTTACCCTCTCTTACCTTAAACTATCTTACATTACCCTCTCTTACCTTACCCACTCTTACCTTACCCTCTCTCACCTTACCCTCTCTCACCTTACCTTACCCTCTCTTACCTTACCCTCTCTTACCTTACCCTCTCTCACCTTACCTTACCCTCTCTTACCTTACCCTCTCTCACCTTACCTTACCCTCTCTTACCTTACCTTCTCTTACCTTATCTTTCCTACCTTAACCTTTCTTACCTTACCCTCTCTTACCTTACCCTCTCTTACCTTACCCTCTCTTACCTTACCTTCTCTTACCTTATCTTTCCTACCTTAACCTTTCTTACCTTACCCTCTCTTACCTTACCCTCTCTTACCTTACCTTACCCTCTCTTACCTTACCCTCTCTTACCTTACCCTCTCTTACCTTACCCTCTCTTACCTTACCCTCTCTTACCTTACCTTCTCTTACCTTACCCTCTCTTACCTTACCTTCTCTTACCTTACCCTCTCTTACCTTACCCTCGCTTACCTTACCCTCTCTTACCTTACCCTCTCTTACCTTACCCTCTCTTACCTTACCCTCTCTTACCTTACCTTCTCTTACCTTACCCTCTCTTACCTTACCCTCGCTTACCTTACCCTCTCTTACCTTACCCTCTCTTACCTTACCCTCTCTTACCTTACCCACTCTTACCTTACCATCTCTTACCTTACACTCTCTTACCTTACCCTCTCTTACCCTACCCTCTCTTACCTTACCTTACCCTCTCTTACCTTACCTTACCCTCTCCTACCTTACCCTCTCTTACCTTACCCTCTCTTACCTTACCCTCTCCTACCTTACCCTCTCTTACCTTACCCTCTCTTACCTTACCCTCTCTTACCTTACCCTCTCCTACCTTACCCTCTCTTACCTTACCCTCTCTTACCTTACCTTACCCTCTCCTACCTTACCCTCTCTTACCTTATCTTACCCTCTCTTACCTTACCCTCTCTTACCTTACCCTCTCTTACCTTACCCTCTCTCACCTTACCCTCTCTCACCTTACCATTTCTTACCTTACCTTATCTTTCCTACCTTACCCTCTCTCACCTTACCTTATCTTTCTTACCTTACCCTCTCTTACCTTACCCTCTCTTACCTTACCCTCTCTTACCTTAAACTATCTTACCTTACCCTCTCTTACCTTACCCTCTCTTACCTTACCCTCTCTCACCTTACCCTCTCTCACCTTACCTTACCCTCTCTTACCTTACCCTCTCTTACCTTACCCTGTCTCACCTTACCTTACCCTCTCTTACCTTACCCTCTCTCACCTTACCTTACCCTCTCTTACCTTACCCTCTCTTACCTTACCCTCTCTTACCTTACCTTCTCTTACCTTATCTTTCCTACCTTAACCTTTCTTACCTTACCCTCTCTTACCTTACCCTCTCTTACCTTACCCTCTCTTACCTTACCTTACCCTCTCTTACCTTATCCTCTCTTACCTTACCCTCTCTTACCTTACCCTCTCTCACCTTACCCTCTCTTACCTTACCTTCTCTTACCTTACCCTCTATTACCTTACCTTCTCTTACCTTACCCTCTCTTACCTTACCTTACCCTCTCTTACCTTACCTTACCCTCTCTTACCTTACCTTACCCTCTCCTACCTTACCCTCTCTTACCTTACCCTCTCTTACCTTACCCTCTCCTACCTTACCCTCTCTTACCTTACCCTCTCTTACCTTACCCTCTCTTACCTTACCCTCTCCTACCTTACCCTCTCTTACCTTACCCTCTCTTACCTTACCTTACCCTCTCCTACCTTACCCTCTCTTACCTTATCTTACCCTCTCTTACCTTACCCTCTCTTACCTTACCCTCTCTTACCTTACCCTCTCTCACCTTACCCTCTCTCACCTTACCATTTCTTACCTTACCTTATCTTTCCTACCTTACCCTCTCTCACCTTACCTTATCTTTCTTACCTTACCCTCTCTTACCTTACCCTCTCTTACCTTACCCTCTCTTACCTTAAACTATCTTACCTTACCCTCTCTTACCTTACCCTCTCTTACCTTACCCTCTCTCACCTTACCCTCTCTCACCTTACCTTACCCTCTCTTACCTTACCCTCTCTTACCTTACCCTGTCTCACCTTACCTTACCCTCTCTTACCTTACCCTCTCTCACCTTACCTTACCCTCTCTTACCTTACCCTCTCTTACCTTACCCTCTCTTACCTTACCCTGTCTCACCTTACCTTACCCTCTCTTACCTTACCCTCTCTCACCTTACCTTACCCTCTCTTACCTTACCCTCTCTTACCTTACCCTCTCTTACCTTACCCTCTCTTACCTTACCCTCTCTTACCTTACCTTACCCTCTCTTACCTTACCCTCTCTTACCTTACCCTCTCTTACCTTATCCTCTCTTACCTTACCCTCTCTTACCTTACCCTCTCTCACCTTACCCTCTCTTACCTTACCTTCTCTTACCTTACCCTCTATTACCTTACCTTCTCTTACCTTACCCTCTCTTACCTTACCCTCGCTTACCTTACCCTCTCTTACCTTACCCTCTCTTACCTTACCCTCTCTTACCTTACCCTCTCTTACCTTATCTTTCCTACCAGGTGCTGCAGTTGGGGTTTAACCGTCTGAGGAACCTAACAGAGGGAATCCTCAGAGGGCTGGGGAAGCTGCAGTACCTCTACCTACAGGCCAACCTGATCGAGGCAGTCACCCCCAACACCTTTGAGGAGTGTCCTAACATCGAGAACATTGACCTGTCCATGAACAGGATCCAGGTGCTGGACGGAGGCTTGTTTACGGCGCTCGGTAGATTAACGACGTGTGAACTCTACACCAACCCGTTCAACTGCTCCTGTGAGCTGTTGGGATTTCTACGCTGGTTGGCAGTCTTCCCCAACAGGTAAAAAAAGCACAAGTTGAAGCAAAATTGAAAATTCAATCTATTTTCAATGACTTGTCAATAAACTGAAAAGTATAAACTATTTATTTCAAAAGTGTTTCCCATTTTTTTATTTTATGTAAATTAAAATGACTTCCTACATTGACTGCCTTGAACTTGTTCTGACCCAAACACTGGTGACCCTGTGTTCCCGACCAGGACCAACGAGAGGATGGTGTGTGATACTCCGGCCGGGTTTTCAGGCTACAGCCTCCTCAGTCAGAACCCCAGGATGCCTGCGACACGCAACGCTCTACACATGCTCAATATGGTGTGGCGACTAAAAACATATCATGATTATTATCATTTAAAAAAAATATTTTTAAAAATCCCACCCTAAAATGAACTATCTTTTGGTATTTGTTTCATTTGTCCGTTGTTGATATCGTCCCAAAATGTTTTGCTTGTCAGCAATCATGTTTCCAAGATATGTAAATGTTAAAGATACAGAAATACATCTGGTATGATGCCATGACAGAGTGTTGAGACAGCGTAGGCCGTCATAGTAGGTTGTCATAGTAACGGTACATCGTTCATCAACAGTTAGAACACATTACATCGTGTTATATTCTACGTTCATTGAGCGTGGGAAATGAGCTATACAAATCAATTATTGTTATTGTTATTGTTATGATTTTATGATTACTTTTATAAAAATATTTGTATGATTATGGGCGGCAGGGTAGCCTAGTGGTTAGAGTGTTGGACTAGTAACTGGAAGGTTGCAAGTTCAAACCCCTGAGCCGACAAGGTACAAATCTGTCCCTAAACAAGGCAGTTAACCCACTGTTCCTAGGCCGTCATTGAAAATAAGAAATTGTTCTTAACTGACTTGCCTAGTTAAATAAAGGTTCAATTATTGTTCTGGATTAAGATGATGATTATTATTATTGTTGTTGTTATTTTAGGTGTGTACCGATGACGGGAGCAACTCTTTTCCGAACATCATTGTTCAGTCGGAGTTTACGACCCTCCCACCGTACTCTCCCTGCGGATTGGACGACTGCCCTTCTGGAATGTCCCCGGAGGACCCAATCAGCATCAGCCCCACCTACCCGGATCTGAACAACAAGCCTAGTATGAAGGTGAAACAGGTGAGCCCCCAGGTGAAGCTGTTCCTACGGGCTCTAAGGGTTGTGTTTGTGTGTTACAGAGTTCAGAATGTGCCTTAAGCCAATCCACGGCTAGCTAGAAATGTTCCGGATGGAACCATCCAATCTGTACCTTTTGGGTCTCGACCTGTTGGGACGTTGTCAAGGAGGGCGATCACGTGTGTTGGTTGGAGTCCAGTCTGGGGCCAGTCTGACACACTGTGTGCGTGTGTGTGTGTGTGTGTGTGTGTGTGTGTGTGTGTGTGTGTGTGTGTGTACGTGTGTGTACGTGTGCATGTGCATGATGTTACGTGAAGCTGTTCCTACATGTTACAAGGGTTGTCATAGGTATTTGTGTTGATGTTTATCTCTGATGGACAGACGTATGTAATGCTATGGGACCATATGACTAACGAGGAACTTTGATCTTTTGGTGAGATCACGATTTGATGATCTTTTGGTGAGATCACGATTTGCAGGTGTTCACATCTTTCTAATTTCAGAAGAGGAGGAGACATTTGGGGTTGAGCTACTGGCATTTCACATCTCTCTCTCATCTCACTCTCTCTACTCACTCATCTCTCTCTCTCTCCCTCTACTCACTCTCTCTCTCTACTCACTCTCTCATATCTCTCTCTCTCTCTCTACTCACTCCCTCCTCTCTCTCTCCCTACTCTCTCATCTCTCGCTCTCTCTCCCTACTCTCTCTCTCTCTCATCTCTCTCTCTCTCTCTCTCTCTCTCTCTCTCTCTCTCTACTCACTCTCTCATCTCTCGCTCCCTACTCTCTCACCTCTCTCTCTCTCATCTCTCTCTCTCTCTACTCACTCTCTCTCTCGCTGTCTCTCTCTCTCTCCCTACTCTCTCATCGCTCTCTCTCTC
>NC_048581.1:780000-800000 GCF_013265735.2 Oncorhynchus mykiss | reverse complement strand
ACTACATAGTGGTATTACAGTAGTATTAATATAGTATAGTGACAGGAGAACTACATAGTGGTATTAATATAGTATAGTGATATGATAGCTACATAGTGGTATTACAGCAGTATTAATATAGTATAGCGATAGGATAACTACATAGTAGTATTAATATAGTATAGTGATAGGATAACTACATAGTGGTATTACAGTAGTATTAATATAGTATAGTGATATGATAACTACATAGTGGTATTACAGTATTATTAATATAGTATAGTGATAGGATAACTACATAGTAGTATTAATATAGTATAGTGATAGGATAACTTCATAGTAGTATTGATATAGTATAGCGATAGGATAACTACATAGTAGTATTAATATAGTATAGTGATAGGATAACTACATAGTGGTATTACAGTAGTATTAATATAGTATAGTGATATGATAACTACATAGTGGTATTACAGTAGTATTAATATAGTATAGTGATAGGATAACTACATAGTAGTATTAATATAGTATAGTGATAGGATAACTACATAGTGGTATTAATATAGCATAGTGATAGGAGAACTACATAGTAGTATTAATATAGTATAGTGATAGGATAACTACATAGTAGTATTAATATAGTATAGTGATAGGATAACTACATAGTAGTATTAATATAGTATAGTGATAGGATAACTACATAGTAGTATTAATATAGTATGGTGATAGGAGAACTACATAGTAGTATTAATATAGTATAGTGATAGGATAACTACATAGTATTATTAATATAGTATAGTGATATGAGAACTACATAGTGGTATTAATATAGTATAGTGATAGGATAACTACATAGTAGTATTAATATAGTATTGTGATAGGAGAACTACATAGTGGTATTAATATAGTATAGTGATAGGATAACTACATAGTGGTATTACGGTAGTATTAATATAGTATAGTGATAGGAGAACTACATAGTGGTATTAATATAGTATAGTGATATGACAACGACATAGTGGTATTACAGCAGCATTAATATAGTATAGTGATAGGATAACTACATAGTAGTATTAATATAGTATAGCGATAGGATAACTACATAGTAGTATTAATATAGTATAGTGATAGGATAACTACATAGTGGTATTACAGTAGTGTTGATATAGTATAGTGATAGGATAACTACATAGTGGTATTACAGTAGTATTAATATAGTATAGTGATAGGATAACTACATAGTAATATTAATATAGTATAGTGATAGGATAACCTCATAGTAGTATTAATATAGTATAGTGCTAGGATAACTACATAGTGGTATTACAGTAGCATTAATATAGTATAGTGATAGGATAACTACATGGTGGTATTACAGTAGTATTAATATAGTATAGTGATAGGATAACTACATAGTAGTATTAATATAGTATAGTGATAGGATAACTACATAGTAGTATTAATATAGTATAGTGATAGGATAACTACATAGTAGTATTAATATATGAGGTATTTTTGTGTTTATATTTATTATAAGGTCCGACAGTACAAGGAGCAGCGCCACTCGTACCCGGGCCCCCAGCGCCCCCTCCCTGACTCTGAGGAGCTAGAGGAGCTGAGTAGCAGGAAACCCTCTTCCATCCTGGATCCCCTCACACTGGGGAGGCACCCCAGAGAGCTAGGTAACACTGACTGGTTGATTGGTTGGTTGGTTGGTTGGTAGGATGATCGGTCAATTGGTTGGTTGGTTGTAAGGTTGGATGATCGGTCAATTGGTTGGTTGGTTGGTTGGTTGGTCGGTCGGTCTATCGGTCGATCGGTCGGTCAGTCGGTCGATTGGTTGGTTGGTTGATTAATTGGTTGTGTGTATATACTGAGTTTGACAAACCAATTTCCCCTCTGGGATGAATAAAGTGTTGTTCTTATCTCTGATCTCATCCAGCCTACGCCCAGCTGTCCCCGCAGTACCACAACCTGAGCTACGAGTCCAGTCCTGAGTACTCCTGCACCCCGTCGCTCGGCATCTGGGAGAGGTTCAAACTCCACCGGAAGAGACACAGAGACGAGGACTACGAGGAGGAATACATGGCGGCAGGACACGCACTGAGGAGGAGTTTGCAGGTCGCCAAGGACGAGGATCTGCACGACATACTGGACTATTGGAAAGGTGTCTCGGCACAGCAGAAGTCGTGAAGGGGCTGGTGTCGTGTGCTGTGACGAGGCCCTGTCACTACTGAGTTGGGCATGAAGGAGGACGGAGGTCGGAGGTCGTACGGCGACTAAGGGCTCTCTATTCCACCTGGAAAGATGAGGCGTTACAGATTCCGCGATTAGTTTCTGATTGACGTCTCTGCTACAGCTGGAACATCTACACACACACACACACACACACACACACAGACACAGACACAGACACAGACACAGACACAGACACAGACACAGACACACACACACACAGACACACACACACACACACACAGACACACACACACACACACACACACACACACACACACACACACACACACACACACACACACACACACACACACACACACACACACACAGACACACACACACACACACACACACACCTCTCTCTCTCTGCTTTTAAAAAACATGGACCAAAATGAAATTAAAACGATTTTAAAAACAACAAATGAAGAACTTGATTCAAAATCATTTTTTAAAAGAAGATCCTGAGATATGATGACTATTTCTCCCGGACTTCTCTGTAGCTGTTTCTACTAAAACTAGGTTTTTGGATGAACACAAAAAAGAAACACAACAAACACACGATATTATATGGACTGGTGGTCTCACGAGTGTGAGTACGCTACAGTGTATGTGCCAAATCAACAAGGGTCGCAAATAGAACCTTCTTCCCTAGAAAGTAGTACACTGTATAGGGAATACAGTGTGATTTGGGACACAGCACCGAGGAGAACCGTTGAAACACTGTATAAACCTCTCTCTGGCCTCGTCGCTCTTTTCTACATATTAAAACAAGTTAGAATAAGATGTGATTCTTACTATTATTATTGTTATTGATATTATCAGTACTATTATTTGAATATCGCATGGCAACGTCCTGTGACAGTGACTATGGTTGTGACTTTTCGAGAAAGAAGAACCTCAAAATGGCCGTCGCACAACCTCATTATAAAATGTCCGCCTCTGAACAACCTCGACGAAGACAGACATTTGTGATCTCTTCTTCTTCTTTTTTTTACCAGAGGACTCTTTCTCTCTTCCTTAAGGAACACTATTTTCCTCTACTAACAGACTCTTATTCTGAAACGTTCCTTGATGTATTACAGAGGGGACTTTATTGTGAAATTACAAGAAGGGGGGGGGGGTGAAGAAGCTCTATATTTGCATAAACATATGTCTTGTTAGTTAGTTAGCTAGTTAGTGTGTTTCTACCGAGGGGATTAGTTAGTTAGCTAGTTAGTGTGTTTCTACCGAGGGGATTTGAAAACCTTCTTTGAGACTTTGAGAGACCAGCTCCAAACTGACCTGCAGTACGTTTTTGATTTTGAAATCCTACCAATCTCTAATGAATGTCTTCAAGTCCCTAACGAGGATGATTACTGCACTGTTCAAAATCAGAAAACGTCTCGTAACTCTAAAAACACCCTCCCTGAAAACACTGTAGCCTACAACTCCCAGATTTATTTATTCATTTTTTTTACCCACAATTCCTCTGTCCCTTCCTTGTCCCTCCCCCAAATCCCTGTAGTTCCTCCCTCCCAGTCCCATTCCTCAGTTGAGTTTTAGTTTAAATCACAACTCAAACGGCACAAAAAGGACCGACCGGGCCAACTGTCACCGAATCTCCCCGTACCTCAACCCAATCCGCTCTATGACCAAAGTGCTGTGGTAGCAACAGTTCCCAGTTGTCCTTCTAGCCCAGTCTGTCCCCATATACCCTGGCTGGGTCTCAGATGACAGCCTGTTTCCTATATACCCTGGCTGGGTCTCAGATGACAGCCTGTTTCCTATATATGGTCACAACAACCTTTTCATTTGTTGATTTTGGTTGCTGCTTTTTATGTATTTACTTATTTATTTTTTTTACCATTTTTGTAGCAGCCCTCGGTTTCCACGGATACAGCTCTTGGTTTCCATGGATACTAGGACACAGGAAGTGGAATCACGTGCACTATATAGGGAACAGGGTGCCATATCTACAGACCTACTACAGGAGATGAATGTATTTCTTTACATCATTAAAAGTAAACGGCAGCTGATACTGCTGACAGATACCGTTTTGTAATTCTCTCTCTGTCTGTTTCTCTCTCTTCCTCCCTCTCTGTCTCTGTCTCTGTCTTCCTTCCTCCCTCTCTGTCTCTCTCTCTCTCTCTCTGTCTCTCTCTCTGTCTCTTCCTCTCTGTCTCTCTGTCTGTTTCTCTCTGTCTCTCTCTTTCTACCTCTGTCTGTTTCTCTTTGTCTTCCTCTGTCTGTTTCTCTCTCTCTCTTCCTCTCTGTCTGTTTCTCTCTCTTCCTCTCTGTCTGTTTCTCTCTCTCTCTTCCTCTCTGTCTGTTTCTCTCTCTCTTCCTCTGTCTGTTTCTCTCTCTCTTCCTCTGTCTTTCTCTCTTTCTCTTCCTCTGTCTGTTTCTCTCTCTTCCTCTGTCTGTTTCTCTCTCTTCCTCTGTCTGTTTCTCTCTCTCTCTTCCTCTCTGTCTGTTTCTCTCTCTCTCTTCCTCTCTGTCTGTTTCTCTCTCTCTTCCTCTGTCTGTTTCTCTCTCTCTCTTCCTCTCTATCTGTTTCTCTCTCTTCCTCTGTCTGTTTCTCTCTCTCTCCCTTTTTCTCTCATGATTTCTCTCTGATACACTGTATATTGATCTGATCATGATTGGTTGATTGATTGATATTGACACCTTATATTATCTGATCATGATGTATTGTTAATTGATATTGATACCTTACGATATGATCATGATTGATTGATATTGGTACATGGTATGATCATGATTGATTGATATTGATACATTACGATATGATCATGATTGATTGATACCTTATATGATCATGATTGATTGATATTGATACCTTATATGATCATGATTGATTGATTTTGACACATCTGATCATGATGTATTTATTGATTGATTGATTGATTGACTGCTTATACGTGCTTAAATCATTTAGCCGTGTTAACTAAACAGCCTTATACAGTTTAGGTTTTTATTTTCTTGGCGTGTAATGTTTGTAAAATTACAATTTGAAGTTTTCTCTTCATCTTTGGATGGTTTTCTCAACCATATTTTTTCTAAATGCTACACGATGATTCTTCTTAAAGCCTCACACAAAGCTGTTTCTTTAAATAACAGCTTTCTAAATGTATGTAGTAAACTAATCCGTTTGTTGGTTAGATTGCTTTTTTGTGTTGCTTTTTTTTTTTAAATAATGTTTTTTTTTTTGTAGCATCCCTTGGTATCCATGGATACCGCTGGGAGACAAAAAGTAGAAACATTGTGTAAAGGATGACAAGAGAAGAAGAAGGAGGAGAAAGTGGAGGAAGAGCAACTCGCGCCGTTGGATAGTGTGCATTCTGGGTAAACGGGAATCAGAGACTGACAGCGTGTTCTGTGGTTGTGTTGCGTTTCCGCTTGCGATACGACGGAGAGAGAGAGAGAGAGAGAGAGAGATTGAGAGAGACGTGGTTATCGCAACAATCTCTGAGATTCCCGGAGTCTTCTCCTTGGTCTGTCGGAAATAAACATGAAGCACAATAAAACATCTTTCCTTCTCCTTGGTTCTTCTTCTTTTCCTGTAGAACGAACGGAGAATGAAAAGGAGGGGATTGTGGAGAGGGAGTAAAAGAGATGAATGAAGAAAGAGTGGGAGTGTGTGATGATGCGTGTCGAGACGAGAGAGAGTAAGTGAGAGAGAGGAGGAGGAAAGAGCCAGGAGAAAAATATGAAAAGCAGAGATGGCCGACAGGGTCGTTCTCTTATATCCGATAGCGCTGATCTGTCTCGTGTCTCACAAAGCGTAATGGGAGAGATTAAAAGTAGTTCTGTCTGACATTCCAAAATATTACCGGGGAGACATCGTCTGCTGAACCACATTTCATCCTCAAAACAGGCTGAATGAGTCGTAGCTAAAACAATAAATCTGTCCATAATGTTGACGTTTTCTGTGGTGAAGAACTCCCACTATTTGACATCCAGCTAGGGAGTTTTGTACTTCAACAAGCAGCATTTGGAACAAGCTAGCTTAAATGTGTCCAACATTAGCTTCCTAGCTGAGCCATTTGGATTGACAATGTGTACTCAAGCTAGCTTAAATGTGTCCAACATTAGCTTCCTAGCTGAGCCATTTGGATTGACAATGTGTACTCAAGCTAGCTTAAATGTGTCCAACATTAGCTTGCTAGCTGAGCCATTTGGATTGACAATGTGTACTCAAGCTAGCTTAAATGTGTCCAACATTAGCTTGCTAGCTGAGCCATTTGGATTGACAATGTGTACTCAAGCTAGCTTAAATGTGTCCAACATTAGCTTGCTAGCTGAGCCATTTGGATTGACAACGTGTACTCAAGCTAGCTTAAATGTGCCCAACATTAGCTTGCTAGCTGAGTCATTTGGATTGACAACGTGTACTCAAGCTAGCTTAAATGTGTCCAACATTAGCTTGCTAGCTGAGTCATTTGGATTGACAATGTATACTCAAGCTAGCTTAAATGTGTCCAACATTAGCTTGCTAGCTGAGCCATTTGGATTGACAATGTGTACTCAAGCTAGCTTAAATGTGTCCAACATTAGCTTGCTAGCTGAGCCATTCAAACTTCATGTATGAATATATATAAAGAAAAACGGGATGCTGCTCCAACCAGTTACCTTTTGCTGCACACACACACAATACTGAACGCTTCGACCAAAAGCTAGATTTATTTTTTCTTTATTTAACTAGGCAAGTCAGTTAAGAACAAATTCTTATTTTCAATATCGGCCTAGGAACAGTGGGTTAACTAACCTTTTTCAGGGGAAGAACGACAGATTTTTACCTTGTCAGCTCTGGGATTCGATCTAGCAACCTTTCGGTTACTATTCTAACACTCTAACCACTAGGCTACCCTGCATCTAATCGCTAGGCTACCCTACCTCTAACCACTAGGCAACCCTGCCTCTAACCACTAGGCTACCTGCCGCCCCTACACTCTAACCACTAGGCTACCTGCCGCCCCTAGATACTGTAGTAGCTGAAATCAGAATGCTTTTTCATATGTTTTCATGAAGCACCTGGACCGTGTAGGGATGAGGGTGTCATTTGGGAGGGTGTTGTTCTGTGTTATCCTGTTAGATGTTTTTATGACTTTATTTTTTATCAGATTTTTATTTCACCTTTATTTAACCAGGTAGGCCAGTTGAGAACACCTTTATTTAACCAGGTAGGCTAGTTGAGAACACCTTTATTTAACCAGGTAGGCTAGTTGAGAACACCTTTATTTAACCAGGTAGGCTAGTTGAGAACAAGTTCTCATTTACAACTGTGACCTGGCCAAGATAAAGCAAAGCAGTGCGACACAAACAACAACACAGAGTTACACATGGAATGAACAAAACATACAGTCAATACCACAATGAACAAGTCAATGACACAGTAGAAAAAAAGAAAGTCTATATACAGTGTGTGTAAAAGGCATGAGGAGGTAGGCAATAAATAGGCCATGGGAGCGAAGATTTACAAGTAGTTGGTGAACCAGGCGAGACAGTCATTTGAGAAGCCAAGGCTGTTGAGTCTGTCGATAAGAATGTGATGATTGACCGAGTCGAAAGCCTTGGCCAGGTCAATGAATACGGCTGCACAGTAATGTCTCTTATCGATGGAGGTTATGATATCGTTTAGGACCTTGAGCGTGGCTGAGGTGCACTCATGACCAGCTCGGAAACCAGATTGCATAGCGGAGAAGATACGGTGGGATTCGAAATGGTCGGTGATCTGTTTGTTAACTTGGCTTTCGAAGACCTTAGAAAGGCAGGGTAGGATAGATGGTAGGTCTGTAGCAGTTTGGGTCAAGAGTGTCCCCCTCTTTGAAGAGGGGGATGACCACGGCAGCTTTCCAGTCTTTGGGAATCTCAGACAATACGAAAGAGATATTGAACAGGCTAGTAATAAGGGTTGCAACAATTTCAGCGGATAATTTTAGGAAGAGAGGGTCCAGATTGTCTAGCCCGGCTGATTTGTAGGGGTCCAGATTTTGCAGCTCTTTCAGAACATCAGCTATCTGGATTTTGGTGAAGGAGAAATGGGGGAGGCTTGGGCTAGTTGCAGTAAGGAGTGCATGGCTGTTGACCGGGGTAGGGGTAGCCAGGTGGAAAGCAAGGCCAGCCGTAGAAAAATTATTATTGAAATTCTCAATTATCGCGGATTTATCGGTGGTGACAGTGTTTCCTAGCCTCAGTGCAGTGGGCAGCTGGGAGGAGGTGCTCTTATTCTCCATGGACTTTACAGTGTCCCAGGAGGAGGTGCTCTTATTCTCCATGGACTTTACAGTGTCCCAGGAGGAGGTGCTCTTATTCTCCATAGACTTTACAGTGTCACAGAACTTTTTTGAGTTAGTGTGACGGGATGCAAATTTCTGTTTGAAAAAGCTATCCTTAGCTTTTCTGACTGCCTGTGTATATTGGTTCCTAACTTCCCTGAGAAGTTGCATATCGCAGGGTCTATTCGATGCTAATGCAGTACGCCACAGGATGTTTTTGTGTTGGTCACTGGCAGTCAGGTCTGGAGTGAACCAAGGACTATATCTGTTCCTGGTTCTACATTTTTTTAATTCGGGCATGCTTATTTAAGATGGTGAGGAAAACACTTTTATAGAATACCCAGGCATCCTACTGACGGAATGAGGTCAATATCCTTCCAGGATACCCGGGCCAGGTCGATTTGAAAGGCCTGCTCGCTGAAGTGTTTTAGGGAGCGTTTTACAGTGATGAGAGGAGGTCGTTTGACCGCTGACCCATTACGGACGCAGGCCATGAGGCAGTGATCTCTGAGATCCTGGTTGAAAACAGCGGAGGTGTATTTAGAGGGCAGGTTGGTCAGGATGATATCTATGAGGGTGCCAATGTTGGTGGGTTCATTGATCATTTTGTGTGAGATTGAGGGCATCAAGATTGTAGGATGGCCGAGGTGTTAAGCATGCCCCGGTTTAGGTCACCTAACAGAACTAACTCTGAAGATAGATGGGGGGTTTAGTTTAGATTGTAGGATGGCCGAGGTGTTAAGCGTGTCCCGGTTTAGGTCACCTAACAGAACTAACTCTGAAGATAGATGGGGGGTTTAGTTTAGATTGTAGGATGGCCGAGGTGTTAAGCATGTCCCGGTTTAGGTCACCTAACAGAAATAACTCTGAAGATAGATGGGGGGCAATCAAATCACATATGGTGTCCAGGGCACAGCTGGGGGCAGAGGGTGGTCTATAGCAAGCTGCAACTGTGAGAGACTTGGATTTTTAAAAGGTGTGTGTGTGTGTGTGTGTGTGTGTGTGTGTGTGTGTGTGTGTGTGTGTGTGTGTGCAACTAAACAGCAACAAAAGGTGTTTGATTATTTCTTATCTGAGTCTGCTTTTGAAGGGTTTAAGAGACTTCACCATTCCCTCCTACTCCTTCCTCCTCCCCCAGGTATCTCCCTCCCTCCTCCCCTCCACTCCCACCTGGGTTAGTTCAGTTCAGTCTGTCTCCATGGCTACATCACCTTACTCCCCCCTCTATCCTATCTCTCCCCCATCTCTTCTCTTTTGTCTCCCCCCACTCTCTCCCTCATCTCCCTCCCCCTCCCTCTCTTCCCATCTCTCTCTCACTTACCAAACACATCAGTCTCCCCCTCTCCTTCTCTCTCTCTGTCCTCACACATCAGTCTCTGTTCTCACATATCAGTCTCTCTCTCTGTCCTCACACATCAGTCTCTCTCTGTCCTCACACATCAGTCTCTCTCTCTGTCCTCACACATCAGTCTCTCTCTCTGTCCTCACACATCAGTCTCTCTCTGTCCTCACACATCAGTCTCTCTCTCTGTCCTCACACATCAGTCTCTCTCTCTGTCCTCACACATCAGTCTCTCTCTCTGTCCTCACACATCAGTCTCTCTCTCTGTCCTCACACATCAGTCTCTCTCTCTGTATTCACACATCAGTCTCTCTCTCTGTCCTCTCTCTGTCCTCACACATCAGTCTCTCTCTCTGTCCTCACACATTATTGAGTGTGTTCTGAACTAGTGGATAATACACTCTCAATTCCATACACTCGTCTGACAGCTTGAGACATGGAGCTGAGTAGTGACCTTTGTAAAGAGACACACACAGACAGGCAGGCACACACACACTGACAGGCAGACACACACAGACACACAGACAGACAGGCACACACACACACACACACACACACACACACACACACACACACACACACACACACACAGACACTGACAGACAGGCACACAGACACAGACAGACAGACACTGACAGGCAGGCACACAGACAGACAGACAGACACTGACAGGCAGGCACACAGACAGACAGACAGACACACACACACACCACCCTCAAGGAATAGATGGTCTCATTGCCCACCTGCCATTTACACATGACTCACATGGCAGATACCTCTTTCTCTCTCTCCCTCCTTCAATTTCACTTTCAGCCTTTCTGCTATATGCAGAGAGAGGAGAGAGAGGAGAGAGAGGAGAGAAGGGGCCGAGAAAGAGAGAGAGGAGAGAGGGGCAGAGAAAGAGGAGAGAGGAGAGAGGAGGGCAGAGAAAGAGGAGAGAGGAGAGAGGAGCAGAGAAAGAGGAGAGGGGAGAGAGGAGGGCAAGGAAAGAGGAGAGAGGAGAGAGGGGGACAGAGAGAGGAGAAAGGGGCAGAGAAAGAGAGAGAGGAGAGAGGAGGGCAGAGAAAGAGGAGAGAGGAGAGAGGGGGACAGAGAGAGAGAGAGGAGAGAGGGGGAAGAGAAAGAGAGAGAGAAGAGAGGGGCAGAGAAAGAGAGAGGGGGGGACAGAGAGAGAGAGGAGAGAGGAGGGCAGAGAAAGAAACATATGGGGGAGCGAGAGACCAATAGAGGGAAAGAGAGAGGAAGAGAGAAAAAGGGAAATGGGGACTTGTCTTTGAATCCCAGAGGCTGTACATAATAACCTGTTAGTATGTCTTTTAAAAGATCAGAATGTAGAATGTTCAATTATAATATATTTATGTAAGATCGAAATGGAAAATAGGTCAACCTAAAGCAATGCAGAGGGTGGGGGGGAAGAGAGAAAGAGAGAGAGAGAAAGAGAGAGGGAGAGAGAGAGTAAGAACAAACAGAAAGAGAAAGAGAGAGGGAGAGAGAGAGTAAGAACAAACAGAAAGAGAAAGAGAAAGAGAGAGGGAGAGAGAGAGAAAGAACGAACAGAAAGAGAGGGAGAGAGAGAGTAAGAACAAACAGAAAGAGAAAGAGAGAGGGAGAGAGAGAGTAAGAACAAACAGAGAGAGAAAGAGAGAGGGAGAGAGAGAGTAAGAACAAACAGAAAGAGAAAGAGAGAGGGAGAGAGAGAGAGAACGAACAGAAAGAGAAAGAGAGAGGGAGAGAGAGAGTAAGAACAAACAGAAAGAGAAAGAGAGAGGGAGAGAGAGAGAGTAAGAACAAACAGAAAGAGAAAGAGAGAGGGAGAGAGAGAGAGTAAGAACAAACAGAAAGAGAAAGAGAGAGGGAGAGAGAGAGTAAGAACAAACAGAAAGAGAAAGAGAAAGGGAGAGAGAGAGTAAGAACAAACAGAAAGAGAAAGAGAGAGGGAGAGAGAGAGTAAGAACAAACAGAGAGAGAAAGAGAGAGGGAGAGAGAGAGTAAGAACAAACAGAAAGAGAAAGAGAGAGGGAGAGAGAGAGAGAACGAACAGAAAGAGAAAGAGAGAGGGAGAGAGAGAGTAAGAACAAACAGAAAGAGAAAGAGAGAGGGAGAGAGAGAGAGAACAAACAGAAAGAGAAAGAGAGAGGGAGAGAGAGAGAGTAAGAACAAACAGAAAGAGAAAGAGAGAGGGAGAGAGAGAGAGTAAGAACAAACAGAAAGAGAAAGAGAGAGGGAGAGAGAGAGTAAGAACAAACAGAAAGAGAAAGAGAAAGAGAGAGGGAGAGAGAGAGAAAGAACGAACAGAAAGAGAGGGAGAGAGAGAGTAAGAACAAACAGAAAGAGAAAGAGAGAGGGAGAGAGAGAGTAAGAACAAACAGAAAGAGAAAGAGAAAGGGAGAGAGAGAGTAAGAACAAACAGAAAGAGAAAGAGAGAGGGAGAGAGAGAGTAAGAACAAACAGAGAGAGAAAGAGAGAGGGAGAGAGAGAGTAAGAACAAACAGAAAGAGAAAGAGAGAGGGAGAGAGAGAGAGAACGAACAGAAAGAGAAAGAGAGAGGGAGAGAGAGAGTAAGAACAAACAGAAAGAGAAAGAGAGAGGGAGAGAGAGAGTAAGAACAAACAGAAAGAGAAAGAGAAAGAGAGAGAGAGTAAGAACAAACAGAAAGAGAAAGAGAAAGAGAGAGAGTAAGAACAAACAGAAAGAGAAAAAGAAAGAGAGAGGGAGAGAGAGAGAGAGAGAACAAACAGAAAGAGAGAGAGACCACTAGAGCCAAACAGGATGAATTATTAACATTAAACAGAGAGAGAACATTGACTAAAGGTCATTTTCAGATAAAAAAAAATTACTACGCACACGAGTATCATGTATAGTTATTATATACAAACGCCGTTAAATGACGAGTTATTACAGAAATATAACCCTGTCTTGTTGTAATACCAGTGTTCAGGGTTGTTGTAATACCAGTGTTCAGTGTTGTTGTAATACCAGTGTTCAGTGTTGATACTAGTGTTCAGGGTTGTTGTAATACCAGTGTTCAGGGTTGTTACTAGTGTTCAGGGTTGATACCAGTGTTCAGGGTTGTTACTAGTGTTCAGGGTTGATACCAGTGTTCAGGGTTGATACCAGTGTTCAGGGTTCTAGGCTGTTTGACTTGGTGTTCAGGGTTCTAGGCTGTTTGACTTGGTGTTCAGGGTTCTAGGCTGTTTGACTTGGTGTTCAGGGTTCTAGGCTGTTTGACTTGGTGTTTAGGGTTCTAGGCTGTTTGACTTGGTGTTCAGGGTTCTAGGCTGTTTGACTTGGTGTTCAGGGTTCTAGGCTGTTTGACTTGGTGTTCAGGGTTCTAGACTGTTTGACTTGGTGTTCTTATTGGTTCCCGTGTCAAGTGAAAGGTTGTTGTGTTTTCTAAAGGTCAACTCAAGGTTGGAGTCTTTTTCCATTTATGATCAATAACAACATTTCAAGCATCTTGTACGACAGGTACTAACTAGTCTATTATCTTTCATTCGGGGTCACTGACAGAGAAGGAGAGAGAGAAGGGTAGACACAGGAAAACCTGGCTCCCTGTAGAGGAAAGGCTGTACAACCACTGCACCACCTGAGACGGAGCTGCATTTCCTGGCAAAATGTGAAAAATATAAAACAATTAGAGAGTGTCATTTCCCCAAATTTGAAACCCTTATTCAAGGTTTCAAAGACCTCTCTGATGAGAGTAGGCTACCCGTCCTGTTGGGGGAGGACGCAGAGAGCTGTGGGTTGACAGCCAACTACATTGCTGCCTGCCATAAGTTGAGGGACAGAGTCTGACAGACCAATCAACCTGCACATGTCCTCTACTTTATGCTTATTGTTATTGTTCAATGTATGGTTATTTTGACCCTTGGTTATTGTTGTTACTTTTGTCCCGTTGACAATGTTGTTCTCATTATTTTCATATTGTAAATATCCAAAGCAAGCTTTGGCAATATTTATATTGCTATGTCATGCCAATGAAGCAAATTGAATTGAGAGAGAGAGAGAGAGAGAGAGAGAGAGAGAGATAGAGAGAGACAGAGAGATAGAGTGAAGGACACAAAGTTGTCTGTAGTTTAATAAATGAGGGAGTCCTGAGTCAATGTGTGAGACAAGGGGCATTGCTTTCCTTCTCTGAATTACAAGGTGACACTGGACTAATTAAACACACACACATACACACACACACGTCCAGTCTCATCGAGTGAAAGAGGGCAGAACGAGGGATCACCTCAGTGCAAATTAAAAGCTCCCTAATTACCCCTTCTGCCACTCTGCTAACACGACGGCCATCTTGACTCGGCTCTGATCCCTGCCTGCTGTCTGGTTACCAGGGCTCCTCCAGCTGCCATAGAGAATGACTGGGGCCGGGCAGAACCGCAGGCGACTGCTGAAAAATGTCACTCTCTCTGCCAAGGACCAAGAGGCACTGAAACTTTCCCGGAGACAAAGTTGAGTTTAGACAGATAGCTAGCTGCTTAAAACAAAGCTGAGGAAAGAGGTTTGACTTTGAGGAAGATTAAATCTGTCTTCGGTATTCTACTCATAGAATTATATAATAGAACTTCATTTAATGTATTCTAGAAGACCGTTTTAGAATTCTATAATAGAACTTCATTTAATGTATTCTAGAAGACCGTTTTAGAATTCTATAATAGAACTTCATTTAATGTATTCTAGAAGACCGTTTTAGAATTACATAATGGAACTTCATTTAATGTATTCTATTTGATCGGATCTCTGTGATTATACGGCATCACAATGGATCAAAGGTAAAAGAGGGAGGTCCTCAATAAGGAAGTGGTCGGACCAAGCAGACACGAGGCTACAAGACCGTTTTGCTAGTACAGACTGGGATATGTTCCAGGGATTCAACCACAACAGTTACGAGCTTCCTCAATAAGTGCATAGACGATGAACACAGTTCCTATAAGAACGTATCCAAACCAAACCCCATGGATTACAGGCAGTATCCACGCTGGGCTAAAAGCTAGAGTTACCACTTACAAGGAATGGGACATGGACACATACAAGAAAGCTAGGACATCAAACATGCAGAAGGACAATATAGGAGGAATCGTAGTACAGAGGCTCCGATGCTCGTCGGCAGTGTAGCCTAGTGGTTAGAGCGTTGGACTAGTAACCGGAAGGTTGCAAGTTCAAACCCCCGAGCTGACAAGGTACAAATCTGTCGTTCTGCCCCTGAACATGACGGCCTGTTCCTAGGCCGTCATTGAAAATAAGAATTTGTTCTTAACTGACTTGCCTAGTTAAATAAAGGTAAAATAAAAAAAAATAAAATCGTATGTGGCAGGGCTTTGCAGACGGTAACGGATTACAAAGGGAAACCCAGCCGAGAGTTGCCCAGCGATGCAGAACTCCCATACGAGCTAAATGCCTTTTATGCTCGCTTTGAGGAATACAACACTGAGTCTTGCGTGAAAGCACCTGTTGTTCCGGATGACTGTATGATGTCCCTTTTAAAGGCTGCCGGGCCAGGCGGAATACCAGGGCGTGTTCTCAGGAGCACAGACCAGCTGGCAAGTGTCTTCACAGACATTTTCTATCTCTCCTAGTGACCACTAAATCACAACATGTTTCTATCTCTCCTAGTGACCGTCTGTAAATCACAACATGTTTCAAGCTGACCACCATTGTCCCTGTTCCCAAGAACTGAAGAGATCAAAGGCGGAGGTCCTGGATATTAGATATTGTACTGCACTTTATACTGATATTATATATTCTACTGCCCTATATACTCTGATATTATATATTCTACTGCCCTTTATACTCTGATATTATATATTCTACTGCCCTTTATACTCTGATATTATATATTCTACTGCCCTTTATACTCTGATATTATATATTCTACTGCCCTATATACTCTGATATTATATATTCTACTGCCCTTTATACTCTGATATTATATATTCTACTGCCCTATATACTCTGATATTATATATTCTACTGCCCTTTATACTCTGATATTATATATTCTACTGCCCTTTATACTCTGATATTATATATTCTACTGCCCTTTATACTCTGATATTATATATTCTACTGCGCTTTAAACTCTGATATTATATATTCTACTGCCCTTTATACTCTGATATTATATATTCTACTGCCCTTTATACTCTGATATTATATATTCTACTGCCCTTTATACTCTGATATTATATATTCTACTGCCCTATATACTCTGATATTATATATTCTACTGTCCTTTATACTCTGATATTATATATTCTACTGCCCTTTATACTCTGATATTATATATTCTACTGCCCTTTATACTCTGATATTATACATTCTACTGCCCTTTATACTCTGATATTATATATTCTACTGCCCTTTATACTCTGATATTATATATTCTACTGCCCTTTATACTGATATTATATATTCTACTGCCCTTTATACTCTGATATTATATATTCTACTGCCCTTTATACTCTGATATTATATATTCTACTGCCCTTTATACTGATATTATATATTCTACTGCCCTTTATACTCTGATATTATATATTCTACTGCCCTTTATACTCTGATATTATATATTCTACTGCCCTTTATACTCTGATATTATATATTCTACTGCCCTTTATACTCTGATATTATATATTCTACTGCCCTTTATACTCTGATATTATATATTCTACTGCACATTAAAACTCTGATATTATATATTCTACTGCCCTTTATACTCTGATATTATATATTCTACTGCCCTTTAAACTCTGATATTATATATTCTACTGCCCTATATACTCTGATATTATATATTCTACTGCCCTTTATACTCTGATATTATATATTCTACTGCCCTTTATACTCTGATATTATATATTCTACTGCACATTAAAACTCTGATATTATATATTCTACTGCCCTATATACTCTGATATTATATATTCTACTGCCCTTTATACTCTGATATTATATATTCTACTGCACATTAAAACTCTGATATTATATATTCTACTGCCCTTTATACTCTGATATTATATATTCTACTGCCCTTTATACTGATATTATATATTCTACTGCCCTTTATACTCTGATATTATATATTCTACTGCCCTTTATACTCTGATATTATATATTCTACTGCCCTTTATACTGATATTATATATTCTACTGCCCTTTATACTCTGATATTATATATTCTACTGCCCTTTATACTCTGATATTATATATTCTACTGCCCTTTATACTCTGATATTATATATTCTACTGCCCTTTATACTCTGATATTATATATTCTACTGCCCTTTATACTCTGATATTATATATTCTACTGCACATTAAAACTCTGATATTATATATTCTACTGCCCTTTATACTCTGATATTATATATTCTACTGCCCTTTATACTCTGATATTATACATTCTACTGCCCTTTATACTCTGATATTATATATTCTACTGCCCTTTATACTCTGATATTATATATTCTACTGCCCTTTATACTCTGATATTATATATTCTACTGCCCTTTAAACTCTGATATTATATATTCTACTGCCCTTTATACTCTGATATTATATATTCTACTGCCCTTTATACTCTGATATTATATATTCTACTGCCCTTTATACTCTGATATTATATATTCTACTGCCCTTTATACTCTGATATTATATATTCTACTGCCCTTTATACTCTGATATTATATATTCTACTGCGCTTTAAAACTCTGATATTATATATTCTACTGTCCTTTATACTCTGATATTATATATTCTACTGCACATTAAAACTCTGATATTATATATTCTACTGCCCTTTATACTCTGATATTATATATTCTACTGCCCTTTATACTCTGATATTATATATTCTACTGCCCTTTATACTCTGATATTATATATTCTACTGCCCTATATACTCTGATATTATATATTCTACTGCCCTTTATACTGATATTATATATTCTACTGCCCTTTATACTCTGATATTATATATTCTACTGCCCTTTATACTCTGATATTATATATTCTACTGCCCTATATACTCTGATATTATATATTCTACTGCCCTTTATACTCTGATATTATATATTCTACTGCCCTATATACTCTGATATTATATATTCTACTGCCCTTTATACTGATATTATATATTCTACTGCGCTTTAAAACTCTGATATTATATATTCTACTGCCCTTTATACTCTGATATTATATATTCTACTGCCCTTTATACTCTGATATTATATATTCTACTGCCCTTTATACTCTGATATTATATATTCTACTGCCCTTTATACTCTGATATTATATATTCTACTGCGCTTTAAAACTCTGATATTATATATTCTACTGCCCTTTATACTGATATTATATATTCTACTGCGCTTTAAAACTCTGATATTATATATTCTACTGCCCTTTATACTCTGATATTATATATTCTACTGCCCTTTATACTCTGATATTATATATTCTACTGCCCTTTATACTGATATTATATATTCTACTGCCCTTTATACTCTGATATTATATATTCTACTGCCCTTTATACTCTGATATTATATATTCTACTGCCCTTTATACTCTGATATTATATATTCTACTGCCCTTTATACTCTGATATTATATATTCTACTGCCCTATATACTCTGATATTATATATTCTACTGCCCTTTATACTCTGATATTATATATTCTACTGCCCTTTATACTCTGATATTATATATTCTACTGTCCTTTATACTCTGATATTATATATTCTACTGCGCTTTAAAACTCTGATATTATATATTCTACTGTCCTTTATACTCTGATATTATATATTCTACTGCCCTTTATACTCTGATATTATATATTCTACTGCCCTATATACTCTGATATTATATATTCTACTGCCCTATATACTCTGATATTATATATTCTACTGCCCTTTATACTCTGATATTATATATTCTACTGTCCTTTATACTCTGATATTATATATTCTACTGTCCTTTATACTCTGATATTATATATTCTACTGTGCTTTAAAACTCTGATATTATATATTCTACTGCACATTAAAACTCTGATATTACATATTCTACTGCGCTTTATACTCTATGGCCCTCAAACTCAATCATTGTTTTCTTCTATTCAGGGACTGATTTAGACCTGGGACACCAGGAGGGTGATATTAATGATCAGGGACTGATTTAGACCTGGGACACCAGGAGGGTGATATTAATGTTCAGGGACTGATTTAGACCTGGGACACCAACCCATACCCCATCCAACCCAACCCATACCCCATCTAACCAAACCCATACCCCCATCTAACCCAACCCATACCCCATCCAACCCAACCCAACCCATACCCCATCCAACCCAACCCAACCCACACCCCATCCAACCCAACCCCCATCCAACCCAACCCATACCCCATCCAACCCAACCCATACCCCATCCAACCCAACCCATACCCCATCTAACCCAACCCATACCCCATCTAACCCAACACATACCCCATCCAACCCAACCCATACCCCATCCAACCCAATCCTGTATAGAGATGTTGTTTTTGATCCCACATGCTCTGTAGAATAGTAAACTATCACACACACACATTCTGATGCAACCCTGATGCAACCAACCAATGCCAGTGTGAGTGTCCTAGATATGAACTCTTGATGGATATTGTACATAAAGAGCTGCTGGGGAGAATACGTCTCGTTGTTTTCTCTCTCGCTTCTATCTATACACAGTCCTGGCCCCAAAACTGTGTCGTATAGACAGAGAGAGAGAGAGAGGGAGAGAGAGACAGAGAGAGACAACAGCACAATTAGACCCAACCAAATCATGAGAAAACAAAAAGATAATTACTTGACACATTGGAAAGAATTAACAAAAAAACAGAGCACACTAGAATGCTATTTGGCCCTACACAGAGAGTACACAGCGGCAGAATACCTGACCACTGTGACTGACCCAAAATTAAGGAAAGCTTTGACTATGTACAGACTCAGTGAGCATAGCCTTGCTATTGAGAAAGGCCGCCGTAGGCAGACATGGCTCTCAAGAGAAGACAGGCTATGTGCTCACTGCCCACAAAATTAGGTGGAAACTGAGCTGCACTTCCTAACCTCCTGCCCAATGTATGACTGTCATGTATTGTCATGTTGTGTCTTGTTTCTGTCCTTTCTCTTCACCCTGTCTCCCCC
>NC_048581.1:757500-777500 GCF_013265735.2 Oncorhynchus mykiss | reverse complement strand
AACACTGTAGTTCTTTGTCATCTATATATATCTACTCAGTGGGTACAGGCTCTAGAATCTTCACTCATCACTAACACTGTAGTTCTTTGTCATCTATATATATCTACTCAGTGGGTACAGGCTCTAGAATCTTCACTCATCACTAACACTGTAGTTCTTTGTCATCTATATATATCTACTCAGTGGGTACAGGCTCTAGAATCTTCACTCATCACTAACACTGTAGTTCTTTGTCATCTATATATATCTACTCAGTGGGTACAGGCTCTAGAATCTTCACTCATCACTAACACTGTAGTTCTTTGTCATCTATATATATCTACTCAGTGGGTACAGGCTCTAGAATCTTCACTCATCACTAACACTGTAGTTCTTTGTCATCTATATATATCTACTCAGTGGGTACAGGCTCTAGAATCTTCACTCATCACTAACACTGTAGTTCTTTGTCATCTATATATATCTACTCAGTGGGTACAGGCTCTAGAATCTTCACTCATCACTAACACTGTAGTTCTTTGTCATCTATATATATCTACTCAGTGGGTACAGGCTCTAGAATCTTCACTCATCACTAACACTGTAGTTCTTTGTCATCTATATATATCTACTCAGTGGGTACAGGCTCTAGAATCTTCACTCATCACTAACACTGTAGTTCTTTGTCATCTATATATATCTACTCAGTGGGTACAGGCTCTAGAATCTTCACTCATCACTAACACTGTAGTTCTTTGTCATCTATATATATCTACTCAGTGGGTACAGGCTCTAGAATCTTCACTCATCACTAACACTGTAGTTCTTTGTCATCTATATATATCTACTCAGTGGGTACAGGCTCTAGAATCTTCACTCATCACTAACACTGTAGTTCTTTGTCATCTATATATATCTACTCAGTGGGTACAGGCTCTAGAATCTTCACTCATCACTAACACTGTAGTTCTTTGTCATCTATATATATCTACTCAGTGGGTACAGGCTCTAGAATCTTCACTCATCACTAACACTGTAGTTCTTTGTCATCTATATATCTACTCAGTGGGTACAGGCTCTAGAATCTTCACTCATCACTAACACTGTAGTTCTTTGTCATCTATATATATCTACTCAGTGGGTACAGGCTCTAGAATCTTCACTCATCACTAACACTGTAGTTCTTTGTCATCTATATATATCTACTCAGTGGGTACAGGCTCTAGAATCTTCACTCATCACTAACACTGTAGTTCTTTGTCATCTATATATATCTACTCAGTGGGTACAGGCTCTAGAATCTTCACTCATCACTAACACTGTAGTTCTTTGTCATCTATATATATCTACTCAGTGGGTACAGGCTCTAGAATCTTCACTCATCACTAACACTGTAGTTCTTTGTCATCTATATATATCTACTCAGTGGGTACAGGCTCTAGAATCTTCACTCATCACTAACACTGTAGTTCTTTGTCATCTATATATATCTACTCAGTGGGTACAGGCTCTAGAATCTTCACTCATCACTAACACTGTAGTTCTTTGTCATCTATATATATCTACTCAGTGGGTACAGGCTCTAGAATCTTCACTCATCACTAACACTGTAGTTCTTTGTCATCTATATATATCTACTCAGTGGGTACAGGCTCTAGAATCTTCACTCATCACTAACACTGTAGTTCTTTGTCATCTATATATATCTACTCAGTGGGTACAGGCTCTAGAATCTTCACTCATCACTAACACTGTAGTTCTTTGTCATCTATATATATCTACTCAGTGGGTACAGGCTCTAGAATCTTCACTCATCACTAACACTGTAGTTCTTTGTCATCTATATATATCTACTCAGTGGGTACAGGCTCTAGAATCTTCACTCATCACTAACACTGTAGTTCTTTGTCATCTATATATATCTACTCAGTGGGTACAGGCTCTAGAATCTTCACTCATCACTAACACTGTAGTTCTTTGTCATCTATATATATCTACTCAGTGGGTACAGGCTCTAGAATCTTCACTCATCACTAACACTGTAGTTCTTTGTCATCTATATATATCTACTCAGTGGGTACAGGCTCTAGAATCTTCACTCATCACTAACACTGTAGTTCTTTGTCATCTATATATATCTACTCAGTGGGTACAGGCTCTAGAATCTTCACTCATCACTAACACTGTAGTTCTTTGTCATCTATATATATCTACTCAGTGGGTACAGGCTCTAGAATCTTCACTCATCACTAACACTGTAGTTCTTTGTCATCTATATATATCTACTCAGTGGGTACAGGCTCTAGAATCTTCACTCATCACTAACACTGTAGTTCTTTGTCATCTATATATATCTACTCAGTGGGTACAGGCTCTAGAATCTTCACTCATCACTAACACTGTAGTTCTTTGTCATCTATATATATCTACTCAGTGGGTACAGGCTCTAGAATCTTCACTCATCACTAACACTGTAGTTCTTTGTCATCTATATATATCTACTCAGTGGGTACAGGCTCTAGAATCTTCACTCATCACTAACACTGTAGTTCTTTGTCATCTATATATATCTACTCAGTGGGTACAGGCTCTAGAATCTTCACTCATCACTAACACTGTAGTTCTTTGTCATCTATATATATCTACTCAGTGGGTACAGGCTCTAGAATCTTCACTCATCACTAACACTGTAGTTCTTTGTCATCTATATATATCTACTCAGTGGGTACAGGCTCTAGAATCTTCACTCATCACTAACACTGTAGTTCTTTGTCATCTATATATATCTACTCAGTGGGTACAGGCTCTAGAATCTTCACTCATCACTAACACTGTAGTTCTTTGTCATCTATATATATCTACTCAGTGGGTACAGGCTCTAGAATCTTCACTCATCACTAACACTGTAGTTCTTTGTCATCTATATATATCTACTCAGTGGGTACAGGCTCTAGAATCTTCACTCATCACTAACACTGTAGTTCTTTGTCATCTATATATATCTACTCAGTGGGTACAGGCTCTAGAATCTTCACTAATAACTAACACTGTAGTTCTTTGTCATCTATATATATCTACTCAGTGGGTACAGGCTCTAGAATCTTCACTCATCACTAACACTGTAGTTCTTTGTCATCTATATATATCTACTCAGTGGGTACAGGCTCTAGAATCTTCACTCATCACTAACACTGTAGTTCTTTGTCATCTATATATATCTACTCAGTGGGTACAGGCTCTAGAATCTTCACTCATCACTAACACTGTAGTTCTTTGTCATCTATATATATCTACTCAGTGGGTACAGGCTCTAGAATCTTCACTCATCACTAACACTGTAGTTCTTTGTCATCTATATATATCTACTCAGTGGGTACAGGCTCTAGAATCTTCACTAATCACTAACACTGTAGTTCTTTGTCATCTATATATATCTACTCAGTGGGTACAGGCTCTCCAACACTGTTTACGTGTGATTCAAAAATACTTTCCTAACCCTGAATGATCAAAAGATCACGGTGCTTTTTAATCTACCAATTGGTGCTGAAAATGAGACGAATATTCATATATGTAGATGTTTAGATGTGTATATGTTTATATATTTATATGTTTAGATGTTTATATGTTTATATGTTTATATATTTATATGTTTAGATGTTTATATATTTAGATGTTTATATATTTATATGTTTAGATGTTTATATGTTTAGATGTTTATATATTTAGATGTTTATATATTTATATGTTTAGATGTTTATATGTTTAGATGTTTATATATTTAGATGTTTATATATTTATATGTTTAGATGTTTATATATTTAGATGTTTATATATTTATATGTTTATATATTTAGATGTTTATATATTTAGATGTTTATATATTTAGATGTTTATATATTTATATGTTTATATATTTATATGTTTATATATTTAGATGTTTATATATTTAGATGTTTATATATTTATATGTTTATATATTTATATGTTTATATATTTAGATGTTTATATATTTATATGTTTATATATTTATATGTTTAGATGTTTATATATTTAGATGTTTATATATTTATATGTTTAGATGTTTATATATTTAGATGTTTATATATTTATATGTTTATATATTTATATGTTTATATATTTATATGTTTATATATTTATATGTTTATATATTTAGATGTTTATATATTTATATGTTTATATATTTATATGTTTATATATTTAGATGTTTAGATGTTTATATATTTAGATGTTTATATGTTTATATATTTATATGTTTATATGTTTATATATTTAGATGTTTAGATATTTATATGTTTATATATTTATATGTTTATATATTTAGATGTTTATATATTTATATGTTTATATATTTATATGTTTATATATTTAGATGTTTAGATGTTTATATATTTAGATGTTTATATGTTTATATATTTATATGTTTATATATTTAGATGTTTATATATTTAGATGTTTATATATTTATATGTTTATATATTTATATGTTTATATATTTAGATGTTTATATATTTATATGTTTATATATTTATATGTTTATATATTTAGATGTTTATATATTTATATGTTTATATATTTATATGTTTATATATTTAGATGTTTAGATGTTTATATATTTAGATGTTTATATATTTATATGTTTATATATTTATATGTTTATATATTTAGATGTTTAGATGTTTATATATTTATATGTTTAGATGTTTATATATTTATATGTTTATATATTTATATGTTTATATATTTAGATGTTTATATATTTATATGTTTACATATTTATATGTTTATATGTTTATATGTTTATATATTTAGATGTTTATATATTTAGATGTTTATATATTTATATGTTTATATATTTATATGTTTATATATTTAGATGTTTATATATTTAGATGTTTATATATTTATATGTTTATATATTTATATGTTTATATATTTATATGTTTATATATTTAGATGTTTATATATTTATATGTTTATATATTTATATGTTTATATATTTATATGTTTATATATTTATATGTTTATATATTTATATGTTTATATATTTAGATGTTTATATATTTAGATGTTTATATATTTATATGTTTAGATGTTTATATATTTAGATGTTTATATATTTATATGTTTAGATGTTTATATATTTAGATGTTTATATGTTTATATGTTTATATATTTAGATGTTTATATATTTAGATGTTTATATATTTATATGTTTATATATTTATATATTTAGATGTTTATATATTTATATGTTTATATATTTAGATGTTTATATATTTAGATGTTTATATATTTATATGTTTATATATTTATATGTTTATATATTTAGATGTTTATATATTTAGATGTTTATATATTTATATGTTTATATATTTATATGTTTATATATTTATATGTTTATATATTTATATGTTTATATATTTATATGTTTATATATTTAGATGTTTATATATTTAGATGTTTATATATTTATATGTTTAGATGTTTATATATTTAGATGTTTATATATTTATATGTTTAGATGTTTATATATTTAGATGTTTATATGTTTATATGTTTATATATTTAGATGTTTATATATTTAGATGTTTATATATTTATATGTTTATATATTTATATATTTAGATGTTTATATATTTATATGTTTATATATTTAGATGTTTATATATTTAGATGTTTATATATTTATATGTTTATATATTTAGATGTTTATATATTTAGATGTTTATATATTTATATGTTTATATATTTAGATGTTTATATATTTAGATGTTTATATATTTAGATGTTTATATATTTAGATGTTTATATATTTATATGTTTATATATTTATATGTTTATATATTTATATGTTTATATATTTAGATGTTTATATATTTAGATGTTTATATATTTATATGTTTATATATTTAGATGTTTATATATTTAGATGTTTATATATTTAGATGTTTATATATTTATATGTTTATATATTTATATGTTTATATATTTAGATGTTTATATATTTAGATGTTTATATATTTAGATGTTTATATGTTTATATGTTTATATATTTAGATGTTTATATATTTATATGTTTATATATTTATATGTTTATATATTTATATATTTAGATGTTTATATATTTATATGTTTATATATTTAGATGTTTATATATTTATATGTTTATATATTTAGATGTTTATATATTTAGATGTTTATATATTTAGATGTTTATATATTTATATGTTTATATATTTAGATGTTTATATATTTATATGTTTATATATTTAGATGTTTATATATTTAGATGTTTATATATTTAGATGTTTATATATTTAGATGTTTATATATGTAGATGTTTAGATGTTTATATGTTTAGATGTTTATATGTTTATATATTTATATGTTTATATATTTATATGTTTATATATTTAGATGTTTATATATTTAGATGTTTATATGTTTAGTGGTTTATATATTTATATGTTTATATATTTAGATGTTTAGATGTTTATATATTTATGTTTATATGTTTATATATTTAGATGTTTATATAGTGCTTCGATCAAAATGTGTAAAAAAGGAGTAGATTTCCTGATTTCCTTCGGGCCCCAGTTGAGCGTCTGTCTCTCTCTCTAGCCAATCAATAGCACGCACGCACGCACACGCACACACACACACACACACACACACACACACACCCTAATCAGTATAGATCGAGGAGTGACACCAGGTGATTGTCTCTCTCTAGCCAATCAATGATTCTAATTCATCAATTAACGGTCCAGGCACGACACTCACACCCAGACACAGCTTCGTATCCAATGACGACAAGCCACACCAGAGTTCCGTAACCAAGAGAGAGGGAGAGTAAAGAGAGAGAGGGAGAGTAAAGAGAGAGAGGGAGAGTAAAGAGAGAGAGGGACAGTAAAGAGAGGGAGAGTAAAGAGAGAGAGGGAAAGTAAAGAGAGAGAGGGACAGTAAAGAGAGGGAGAGTAAAGAGAGAGAGGGAAAGTAAAGAGAGAACGGGAGAGTAAAGAGAGGGAGAGTAAAGAGAGAGAGAGGGAGAGTAAAGAGAGAACGGGAGAGTAAAGAGAGGGAGAGTAAAGAGAGGGACAGTAAAGAGAGGGAGAGTAAAGAGAGAGAGGGAAAGTAAAGAGAGAACGGGAGAGTAAAGAGAGGGAGAGTAAAGAGAGAGAGAGGGAGAGTAAAGAGAGAACGGGAGAGTAAAGAGAGGGAGAGTAAAGAGAGGGACAGTAAAGAGAGGTAGAGTAAAGAGAGAGAGGGAAAGTAAAGAGAGAGAGGGACAGTAAAGAGAGGGAGAGTAAAGAGAGAGAGAGGGAGAGTAAAGAGAGAACGGGAGAGTAAAGAGAGGGAGAGTAAAGATGAGAGAGGGAGAGTAAAGAGAGAGAGGGAGAGAGAGTAAAGAGATGGAGAGTAAAGAGGGAGAGTAAAGAGAGGGAGAGTAAAGAGAGAGGGAGAGTAAAGAGAGGGAGAATAAAGAGAGAGAGGGAGAGTAAAGAGAGAGAGGGAGAGAGTAAAGAGAGAGAGGGAGAGTAAAGAGAGAGGGAGAGTAAAGAGAGAGAGGGAGAGTAAAGAGAGAGGGATACATTTTACTCTCCCTCTATTTGAATGTATCAGAGGAAGATGGAATAAGTAAAATGTGTCTCATCTCAGCTCCCTCTCTCTCCACATATTTCCTCTCCTCTCATCCCCCTATTTCTCTCTCAATCCACTCGTTTCCTCTCCTCTCCTCTCATCCCCCTCTCTCTCTTCACTCGTTTCCTCTCCTCTCATCCCACTCTCTCTCTCCATTTGTTTCCTCTCCATCTCTCCACTTGTTTCATCTCCTCCATCTCTCCACTCGTTTCCTCTCCTCTCTCTCCACTCTCGTACTGCATCAGCTTCCTCTCCTTCCTCTCCTACTGTACCAGAGTTGTATGGCATTGAAGCTCGTCTGGAGGTTAGTTAACACAGTGTCCAAGGAGGGGCCAGAAGTATACAGAATGGTGTCGTCTGCGTAGAGGTGGATCAAAGAATCACCAGCAGCAAGAGCGACATCATTGATGTATACAGAGAAGAGAGTCGGCCCGAGAATTTAACCTTGTGGCACCCCCATAGAGACTGTCAGAGGTCCAGACAACAGGCCCTCCGATTTGACACACTGAACTCTATCAGAGAAGTAGTTGGTAAACCAGGCGAGGCAATCATTAGAGAAACCAAGGCTGTCGAGTCTGCCAATAACAATGTTGTGATTGACAGAGTCGAAAGCCTTGGCCAGGTCGATGAATACGGCTGCACAGTAATGTCTTTTATCGATGGCGGTTATGATATCGTTTAGGACCTTGAGCGTGGCTGAGGTGCATCCATGACCAGCTCGGAAACCAGATTGCATAGCAGAGAAGGTACGGTGGGATTGTTAACTTGGCGTTCAAGTGTCAACCCCTTTGAAGAGGGGGATGACCGCGGCAGCTTTCCAGTCTTTGGGGATCTCAGACAATACGAAAGAGATGTTGAACAGGCTAGTAATAGGGGTTGCAACAATTTCAGCTGATAATTTTAGGATAATTTTAGGAAGAGAGGGTCCAGATTGTCTAGTCCTGCTGATTTGTAGGGGTCCAGATTTTGTAGCTCCTTCAGAACATCAGCTATCTGGACTTGGATGAAGGAGAAATGGGGGAGGCTTTGGACTAGTTGCTACAGGGGTTGCTGAGGTGTTGGCCGGTGGTAGGGGTAGCCAGGTGGAAAGCATGGCCAGCCGTGGAAAATGCTTATTTTAATGATGGATTATCGTAGATGTATCCGTGGTGACAGTGTTTCCTATCCTCAGTGCAGTGGTCTTATTTAGCGGTATTCCCCCATCACTAGAACAGAGAAGGTATCCCCCCCATCACTAGAACAGAGAAGGTATCCCCCATCACTAGAACAGAGAAGGTATCCCCCATCACTAGAACAGAGAAGGTATCCCCCCCATCACTAGAACAGAGAAGGTATCCCCCATCACTAGAACAGAGAAGGTATCCCCCATCACTAGAACAGAGAAGGTATCCCCCATCACTAGAACAGAGAAGGTATCCCCCCATCACTAGAACAGAGAAGGTATCCCCCATCACTAGAACAGAGAAGGTATCCCCCATCACTAGAACAGAGAAGGTATCCCCCATCACTAGAACAGAGAAGGTATTCCCCCATCACTAGAACAGAGAAGGTATCCCCCCCATCACTAGAACAGAGAAGGTATCCCCCCCATCACTAGAACAGAGAAGGTATCCCCCCCATCACTAGAACAGAGAAGGTATCCCCCCCATCACTAGAACAGAGAAGGTATCCCCCCCATCACTAGAACAGAGAAGGTATCCCCCATCACTAGAACAGAGAAGGTATCCCCCCATCACTAGAACAGAGAAGGTATCCCCCCATCACTAGAACAGAGAAGGTATCCCCCCCATCACTAGAACAGAGAAGGTATCCCCCCCATCACTAGAACAGAGAAGGTATCCCCCATCACTAGAACAGAGAAGGTATCCCCCCATCACTAGAACAGAGAAGGTATCCCCCCCATCACTAGAACAGAGAAGGTATCCCCCCATCACTAGAACAGAGAAGGTATCCCCCCATCACTAGAACAGAGAAGGTATCCCCCCATCACTAGAACAGAGAAGGTATCCCCCCATCACTAGAACAGAGAAGGTATCCCCCCATCACTAGAACAGAGAAGGTATCCCCCCCATCACTAGAACAGAGAAGGTATTCCCCATCACTAGAACAGAGAAGGTATCCCCCCATCACTAGAACAGAGAAGGTATCCCCCCCATCACTAGAACAGAGAAGGTATCCCCCCCATCACTAGAACAGAGAAGGTATCCCCCCATCACTAGAACAGAGAAGGTATCCCCCCATCACTAGAACAGAGAAGGTATCCCCCCATCACTAGAACAGAGAAGGTATCCCCCCATCACTAGAACAGAGAAGGTATCCCCCCCATCACTAGAACAGAGAAGGTATCCCCCCATCACTAGAACAGAGAAGGTATCCCCCCCATCACTAGAACAGAGAAGGTATTCCCCCATCACTAGAACAGAGAAGGTATCCCCCCCATCACTAGAACAGAGAAGGTATCCCCCCCATCACTAGAACAGAGAAGGTATCCCCCCATCACTAGAACAGAGAAGGTATCCCCCCATCACTAGAACAGAGAAGGTATCCCTCCATCACTAGAACAGAGAAGGTATCCCCCCATCACTAGAACAGAGAAGGTATCCCCCCATCACTAGAACAGAGAAGGTATCCCCCCATCACTAGAACAGAGAAGGTATCCCCCCATCACTAGAACAGAGAAGGTATCCCCCATCACTAGAACAGAGAAGGTATCCCCCATCACTAGAACAGAGAAGGTATCCCCCCATCACTAGAACAGAGAAGGTATCCCCCCATCACTAGAACAGAGAAGGTATTCCCAGGGTGGACACAGCCAGGTGGTGTGTGTGTGTGTATGTGGGGGTGTATGTGTGTGTGGGGGGGGGGGGGGGTGTATGTGGGGGTGTGTGTGTGTATGTGTGGCATTGTGTGTGGGTGTGTGTGTGTGTGTGTGGGGGTATGTGTATGTGGGTGTGGGGGTGTGTGTGTGAGAGAGATAATGGGTATGATACTCTCCATCACTCCTCTCCCCTGGTAACTAGTCTGGCTGACTAATGATTTACAGCCTACAGTACTACAACTCACTCACAAGCATGCACACACAAAAACACAAGGACAAGTGTGTGCTCATGCTGCCTTCAAGACAACTGGGAACTCTGAGAGGGGGGGGGGGGGGGGGACTAGCTCTGACTGGGAACTCTGAGGGGGGGGAGGGGACTAGCTCTGACTGGGAACTCTGAGGGGGGGGGACTAGCTCTGACTGGGAACTCTGAGGGGGGGGGGGACTAGCTCTGACTGGGAAAATGGTTTTGAACGGTCATCTAACTGGGAAATTCAGGTTTCTTCTGAGAGCTCCGACTTTCCAACCGAAAGATCACTGACCATCTGACCTCACTGATGTCACGATTTGACCTCACCATCTGACCTCACTGATGTCACGATTTGACCTCCCCTTCTGACTTCAATGTTTTTACATCACGATTTCACCTAATTTTGTCTTGAGTTTCCAGTCTTGAATGCACCCTCACACACCACACACACACACCCCCTCACACCTCACCCTCACAGACAAACACGTCTCGTTGGATTCATTCTTTATTAACTCAATTCATGTCTGAAATAACATTCCACACGTCATAATTATACTGAACAGAAAGATAAACGCAACAGTTTTACCGAGGTACAGTTCATAGAAGGAAATCAGTCAATTTAAATACATTAATTAGGCCCTAATCTATATCACATGACTGGGCACAGCCACTGAAATACTCCTCAGTTCCATCAGCTGTTCGGGTGGCTGGTCTCAGACGATCCTGCAGGTGAAGAAGCCGGACGTGGAGGTCCTGGGCTGGCATGGTAACACGTGGTCTGTGGTTGTGAGGCCGGTTGGACGTACTGCCAAATTCTCTAAAAACGACATCGGAGGCGGCTCATGGTAGAGAAATGTTTGCTAAATATGTTACAATGTTGCGTTTCTATTTTTTTTGTTCAGTGTAGATTGACTCAGAAATGGGATTCAGAAAACAAAACAGACTCAGAGGTAAGAAGCGATAGAGCTGTTGGTTCTAATTACAAATCAATTCATTCAGGTTCAACCTTTTTCTCCACTTTCCATTTACAAGAAAATAACAAGATGATAGTTGTGTGTCCGTTTAAAATGACATACGGGTTGTGTGTCCAACATGAAGCCATATGAACCTTCTGTTGAAAACAACAACTTTCGAGCAAAGATCAAAACAGGAAGTAGTGAAACAACAAGAGAACATCTGACTGAAGGTTACAGAGATCAACACAGGAAGTAGAGACACAACAACAGAACATCTGACTGAAGGTTACAGAGATCAACACAGGAAGTAGAGAAACAATAACAGAACATCTGACTGAAGGTTACAGAGATCAACACAGGAAGTAGAGAAACAATAACAGAACATCTGACTGAAAGTAATGATATTCTGTTGTAAAGGTGTAACTTCCTGTGGAGAAACATCTATAATGATATTCTGTTGTAAAGGTGTAACTTCCTGTGGAGAAACATCTATAAAGATATTCTGTTGTAAAGGTGTAACTTCCTGTGGAGAAACATCTATAATGATATTCTGTTGTAAAGGTGTGACTTCCTGTGGAGAGTCTAGACAGCGACTCCGTTTATTTAACTTTAGATTATTATCATCAGAGTCCGTCGCACAGCTGTCAATCAGACCATGACGTCACAGGTCAGATAGGTGAGGTCGTAGGTCACCTCGGGGGGGGAGGGGGGGTCACATGACGACATCACAGGTCGGGAAAACAATGACAGATCTAGGATCAGCTAACCCCCAATCCTAACCTTAACCATTATGTGAAGAGGTTAAGGCAATGACATCACATTTCAAACAATGAGGTCACGGGTCATATAACATCACAGGACACCCTCAACCCCGGGGGTGGGGTCAAGTCAGACGGTGGTCTGTCGGCTGAAGAGGTCGAGGGTCAAGTCAGACTGTGGTCTGTCGGCTGAAGGGGTCGAGGGTCAAGTCGAACCGTGGTCTGTCGGCTGAAGAGGTCGAGGGTCAAGTCAGACTGTGGTCTGTCGGCTGAAGAGGTCGAGGGTCAAGTCAGACTGTGGTCTGTCGGCTGAAGGGGTCGAGGGTCAAGTCGCACCGTGGTCTGTCGGCTGAAGAGGTCGAGGGTCAAGTCGGACCGTGGTCTGTCGGCTGAAGAGGTCAAGGGTCAAGTCGGACCGTGGTCTGTCGGCTGAAGAGGTCGAGGGTCAAATCAGACCGTGGTCTGTCGGCTGAAGAGGTCGAGAGTCACAGCAGAGAGGAAGGCTGGGATGCTCTTCTGGTGGTGCAGGTGGAGGTCCACCATCTCTCTCAGGGTCCGACTGAAGTCTGTCTCCATCAGCTGCATACTGCCTCCACTGCCCACAGCACCTCCACTGGACTGGAGGAGAGAGAAAGAAGAGACAGGGAGAAGGGGTCAGTTAGGAGAGAGAAATAAGAGACAGGGAGAAGGGGTCAGTTAGGAGGGGGAAAGAAGAGACAGGGAGAGGGAGAGAAGAGACAGGGAGAAGGGGTCAGTTAAAAGCACACTACATATAGAACCTCAGCAACAAAAAGAAAACGTCCCTTTTTCAGGACCCTGTCTTTCAAAGATCATCCTAATAACTTCACAGATCTTCGTTGCAAAAGGGTTTAAACACTGTTTCCCATGCTTGTTCAATGAACCATAAACAATGAATGAACATGCACCTGTGGAACGGTCGTTAAGACACCAACAGCTTACAGACGGTAGGCAATTAAGGTTACAGTTATGAAAACTTAGGACACTAAAGAGGCCTTTCTACTGACTCTGGAAATACCAAAAGAAAGATGCCCAGGGTCCCATCTCATCTGCGCAAACGTGCCTTAGGCATGTTGCAAGGAGGCATGAGGACTGCAGATGTGGCCAGGGTAATAAATTGCAATGTCCGTACTGTGAGACGCCTAAGACAGCGCTACAGTGAGACAGGATGGACAGCTGATCATCCTCGCAGTGGCAGACCACGTGTAACAACACCTGCACAGGATCGGTACATCCGAACATCACACCTGCAGGACAGGTACAGGATGGCCACAACAACTGCCCGTGTTACACCAGGAACGCACAATCCCTCCATCAGTGCTCAGACTGTCCGCAATGGGCTGAGAGAGGCTGGACTGAGGGCTTGTAGACCTGTTGTAAGGCAGGTCCTCACCAGACATCACCGTCAACAACGTCGCCTCTGGGCACAAACCCACCGTCGCTGAACCAGACAGGACTGGCAAAAAGTGCTCTTTACTGACGAGTCGCGGTTTTGTCTCACCACGGGTGATGGTCAGAGTCGCGTTTATCGTCGAAGGAATGAGAGTTACACAGAGGCCTGTACTCTGGAGCGGGATACATTTGGAGGTGGAGGGTCCATCACGGTCTGGGGCGGTGTGTCACAGTATCATCATATGACAGAGGGCTTGTTGTCAATGCAGGCAATCTCAACGCTGTGCGTTACAGGGAAGACATCCTCCTCCCTCATGTGGTACCCTTCCTGCAGACTCATCCTGACATGACCCTCCCTCATGTGGTACCCTTCCTGCAGACTCATCCTGACATGACCCTCCCTCATGTGGTACCCTTCCTGCAGGCTCATCCTGACATGACCCTCCAGCACGACAATGCCACCAGCCATACTGCTTGTTCTGTGTGTGATTTCTGGCTAGACAGGAATGTCAGTGTTCTGCCATGGCCAGCAAAGAACCTGGATCTCAATCCCATTGAGCACGTCTGGGACCTGTTGGATCGGAGGGTTAGGGGCTAGGGTCATTCCCTCCAGAAATGTCCGGGAACCTGCAGGTGCCTTGGTGGGGTAACATCTCATAGCAAGAACTGGCACATCTGGTGCAGTCCACGAGGAGGAGATGCACTGCAGTACGTAATGCAGCTGGTGGCCACACCAGATACTGACTGTTGCTTTTCATTTTGACCCCCCCCCTTTGTTCAGGGACACATTATTCCATTTCTGTTAGTCACATGTCTGTGGAACTTGTTCATTTTATATCTCAGTTGTTGAATCTTGTTATGTTCATACAAATATTTACAAATGTTAAGTTTGCTGAAAATAAACCTAGTTGACAGTAAGAGGACAGCAGTATGTGGAAATATACAGCAATATGTGGAAATATACAGCAGTATGTGAAAATATACAGCAGTATGTGGAAATATACAGCAGTACGTGGAAATATACAGCAGTACGTGGAAATATACAGCAGTACGTGGAAATATACAGCAGTACGTGGAAATATACAGCAGTACGTGGAAATATACAGCAGTACGTGGAAATATACAGCAGTACGTGGAAATATACAGCAGTATGTGAAAATATACAGCAGTATGTGGAAATATACAGCAGTACGTGGAAATATACAGCAGTACGTGGAAATATACAGCAGTACGTGGAAATATACAGCAGTACGTGGAAATATACAGCAGTACGTGGAAATATACAGCAGTACGTGGAAATATACAGCAGTACGTGGAAATATACAGCAGTATGTGAAAATATACAGCAGTATGTGGAAATATACAGCAGTACGTGGAAATATACAGCAGTACGTGGAAATATACAGCAGTACGTGGAAATATACAGCAGTACGTGGAAATATACAGCAGTACGTGGAAATATACAGCAGTACGTGGAAATATACAGCAGTACGTGGAAATATACAGCAGTTCGTGGAAAACTCTACAAATTAGTGGATTCAGCTATTTCAGCCTCACCCGTTGCTGACAGCACACAGTCAACTGTAAGTGCTGTTATTGTGAAGTGGGAAGATCTAGGAGCAACAACGGCTCAGCCGTGAAGTGGTAGACCATACAAGCTCACAGAACGAGACTGCTGAGTGCTGAAGCATGTAAAAATCATCTGTCCTCAGTTGTAACACTCACTACCGAGTTCTAAACTGTCCTCTGTTGCATCACTACCGAGTTCTAAACTGTCCTCTGTTGCATCACTACCGAGTTCCAAACTGTCCTCTGTTGCATCACTACCGAGTTCCAAACTGTCCTCTGTTGCATCACTACCGAGTTCTAAACTGTCCTCTGTTGCATCACTACCGAGTTCCAAACTGTCCTCTGTTGCATCACTACCGAGTTCCAAACTGTCCTCTGTTGCATCACTACCGAGTTCCAAACTGTCCTCTGTTGCATCACTATCGAGTTCTAAACTGTCCTCTGTTGCATCACTACCGAGTTCCAAACTGTCCTCTGTTGCATCACTACCGAGTTCTAAACTGTCCTCTGTTGCATCACTACCGAGTTCTAAACTGTCCTCTGTTGCATCACTACCGAGTTCCAAACTGTCCTCTGTTGCATCACTACCGAGTTCCAAACTGTCCTCTGTTGCATCACTACCGAGTTCCAAACTGTCCTCTGTTGCATCACTACCGAGTTCTAAACTGTCCTCTGTTGCATCACTACCGAGTTCTAAACTGTCCTCTAGAAGCAATATCAGCACCAGAGCTTCATGATATGGGTTTCCATGGCCGAGCAGCCGCACGCAACCCTAAGATCACCATACGCAATGCCAAACTGGAGTAAAGTTCACCCCCATAGGACATCTGGAGCAGTAGAAACCTTCTCTGGAGCTTCAAATCACGCTTCACCATCTGGCAGTCCGACGGACGAATCTGGGGTTGGCAGGAGAACTGTAAAGTTTGGTGGAGGAGGAATAATGTTCTAGGGCTGTTTTTCATGGTTCGGGCCCCTTAGTTCCAGTGTAGGGAAACCTTAAAGCTACAACATGCAATGACATTCTAGATGATTCTGTTCCTTCCAACTTTGTGGCAGTTTAGGGAAGGCCCTTTCCTGTTTCAGCATGACAATGCCCCCGTGCGTGCACAAAGTAAAGTCCATACAGAAATGGTTTGTCGAGATCGCTGTGGAATAACTTGACTGGACGACACAGAGCCCTGACCTCAACCCCATCAAACACCTTTGTGATGAATTGGAACACCGACTGTGAGCCAGGCCTAATTGCCCAACATCAGTCCCCGACCTCACTAATGCTCGTGGCTGAATGGAAGCAAGTCCCTGCAGCAAAGTTCCAACATCTAGTGGAAAGCCTTCCCAGAAGAGTGGAGGCTGTTATAGCAGCAATGTTCCAACATCTAGTGGAAAGCCTTCCCAGAAGAGTGGAGGCTGTTATAGCAGCAATGTTCCAACATCTAGTGGAAAGCCTTCCCAGAAGAGTGGAGGCTGTTATAGCAGCAATGTTCCAACATCTAGTGGAAAGCCTTCCCAGAAGAGTGGAGGCTGTTATAGCAGCAATGTTCCAACATCTAGTGGAAAGCCTTCCCAGAAGAGGTGGAGGCTGTTATAGCAGCAATGTTCCATCATCTAGTGGAAAGCCTTCCCAGAAGAGTGGAGGCTGTTATAGCAGCAAAGGGGGAACAACTCCATATTGATGTCTACTTTTGGTCAAGTAGATGGATCTGAAACAGAAGCCTCACCTCTCCATGAGTGGAGTAGAAAGCACGGTTGTAGGACTCCACACACACACACACACACACACACACACACACACACACACACACACACACACTTTGCGTCAAGAGGGAGAGAACATTAACTTTAGAAGTGAGAAAAGAAAATGGATTTAGAAGTTGTTTGTTGTTTATGGGGACCTGTTTGTGTTTGCGGTGGGATGAGGCGATGAAACGGGAAGAAATTCAGGGAGGATTAATTAAATACAAAGCCGCCCAGAGTGAAATGAGGAGAGGGAAGTAATTAAAGAAGCGCCGGGAGGAGAGATAGAGATAGAGAGAGAGAAGAGAAGAGAGAGGGAGAGAAGAGAAGGGAGAGAGAGAGAGAGAGAGAGGGAAAGAAGAGAAGGGAGAGAAGAGAAGAGAGAAGGGAGAGAGAGAGGGAGAGAGAGAAGGAAAGAAGAGAAGGGAGAGAGAGGGAGAGAGAGAGGGAGAGAAGAGAAGGGAGAGAGAGAGGGAGAGAAGAGAAGGGAGAGCTAGAGGGAAAGATAGAGGGAGATAACGTCTCTTCTGCCCAGTCAACTTTTCCATTCACAACCATCCCTCTTTGTCCATCTCTCTCCCCCATTCTGTTTATCTCCTCCTGTGTGTCAGCCCATCTGGAAAGTGCTGCCATACCCCTAGGTCTCTCTCCCTGTACACACCACCACACACACACACACCTGGAGGGTGCCATGGGAACCAGGGCCGGTGTTCTAGAGCCCCGAGGACTTCACAGAACACGACGATCAAGTTATACTCAACTTCTGTGAAAGCGTCTCTACTGTAGTCTTTTCCCCCAGTCTGATGCTGAAGAATCCATAAACATCACACACACATTGATATGTGAAAACCTTTCCCCTCTGAAGTCAGTGGTCATGTGTTGCTCAGTCGGTAGAGTATGGCACTGGAAACGCCAAGGATTGTGGGTTGGATTCCCGCTTGGGCCCCCCATCTGTATGCACCCATGACTCAGTCACTTTGGATACTGGGGTAAACGGCACACCCCTGACTCAGTCACTTTGGATACTGGGGTAAACGGCACACCCATGACTCAGTCACTTTGGATAATGGGGTAAACGGCACACCCCTGACTCAGTCACTTTGGATACTGGGGTAAACGGCACACCCCTGACTCAGTCACTTTGGATAATGGGGTAAACGGCACACCCCTGACTCAGTCACTTTGGATACTGGGGTAAACGGCACACCCCTGACTCAGTCACTTTGGATACTGGGGTAAACGGCACACCCCTGACTCAGTCACTTTGGATACTGGGATAAACGGCACACCCCTGACTCAGTCACTTTGGATACTGGGGTAAACGGCACACCCCTGACTCAGTCACTTTGGATACTGGGGTAAACGGCACACCCCTGACTCAGTCACTTTGGATACTGGGGTAAACGGCACACCCCTGACTCAGTCACTTTGGATAATGGGGTAAACGGCACGTCACTATTACTTCAACTCTGACTTATACAGACTGAATCATCCTCTCCTTCCTCCTCTCCCTCACCTTCCTCCTCTCCCTCACCTTCCTCCTCTCCCTCTCCTTCATCCTCTCCCTCTCCTTCCTCCTCTCCCTCTCCTTCCTCCTCTCCCTCACCTTCCTCCTCTCCCTCCTCTCCCTCACCTTCCTCCTCTCCCTCACCTTCCTCCTCTCCCTCACCTTCCCCCTCTCCCTCACCTTCCTCCTCTCCCTCACCTTCCTCCTCTCCCTCACCTTCCTCCTCTCCTTCTCCTTCCTTCCCTCCCCCTCCTTCCCTCCTTCCTTCCCTCCCCCTCTCCTTCCTCCTCCTCTCCCTCACCTTCCTCCTCTCCCTCTCCTTCCTCCTCTCTTTCCTCCTCCCCCACTCTTTCCTCCTCTCCTTCCTCGTCTCCCTCACCTTCCTCCTCTCCCTCACCTTCCTCCCCCTCTCCTTCCTTCCCTCCCCCTCTCCCACTCTTTCCTCTTCTTCCTCATCTGTATTTCTAGTTAAAGGAAATCGATGGTTGGTGGATTAGAATGCGGGACGTCACACGGCAGTCACCTCAGCCAACCAGAGACGAGGCTGCTGCGGAATGCCAATCCACCAATCACGTCATCACATCCTGGGGTACATTCCCTCCCAGACTGGACACACAGGAAGACTGTGAATTACACACAAGTGCACTCGCGCGCGCAGACACACACACACACACACACACACACACACACACACACACACATTGAGCTGACAGTCTTCTAGAATAAGTGGGGGTTACCAGGTCAGAGTGTGATGGGGGTTACCAGGTCAGAGTGTGTAGTGTGATGGGAGTTACCAGGTCAGAGTGTGTAGTGTGATGGGAGTTACCAGGTCAGAGTGTGTAGTGACGGGGGGTTACCAGGTCAGAGTGTGTAGTGTGATGGGGGTTACCAGATCAGAGTGTGTAGTGTGACGGGGGTTACCAGATCAGAGTGTGTAGTGTGATGGGAGTTACCAGGTCAGAGTGTGTAGTGTGATGGGGGTTACCAGATCAGAGTGTGTAGTGTGATGGGAGTTACCAGGTCAGAGTGTGTAGTGATGGGGGGTTACCAGGTCAGAGTGTGTAGTGTGATGGGAGTTACCAGGTCAGAGTGTGTAGTGTGAAGGGGAGTTACCAGGTCAGAGTGTGTAGTGACGGGGGGGTTACCAGGTCAGAGTGTGTAGTGTGATGGGGGTTACCAGGTCAGAGTGTGATGGGGGTTACCAGGTCAGAGTGTGATGGGGGTTACCAGGTCAGAATGTGTAGTGTGAAGGGGGGGTTACCAGGTCAGAGTGTGTAGTGTGATGGGAGTTACCAGGTCAGAGTGTGTAGTGACGGGGGGTTACCAGGTCAGAGTGTGATGGGGGTTACCAGGTCAG